>NC_142488.1:29221327-29524357 GCF_049115385.1 Moschus berezovskii | reverse complement strand
CAAAACCTGAGCAGTACGCAGTGAAGGGCAGCGTTCAGTCAAGATTTCCTTAGGTATAAAAATTTAAATTTCAGTGTGAATACAAATTTGAAGCAAAATATATGGCCTGTGTATTCTTCTCTTTCAAGCATTAAAGTATACCAAAAAACTCTGGTTTGAAGACAACCCTTGCTGTTTTATTACCTTTTCCTATGAAGTCTCTAATTAAATTTTACCCTGCTATGTCCTTCAAGATTCTGGAAAATTCTAGCATATTTTTCAGCTTCTACTTTTGGTATTTTTTATGATCTGCAGATTCAGACCAAAGAGTATATCTCTTATATCTAAACTTTCAAGTAGTGACCCATGAGTGAGAGTTGACTTCCAAGATTGGCTTTTCTAGATAAAATAAATGATTTTAATGATACTTATTAAAATTGTAATTATCGTTTTATATTGCTAAATCTCTGGGAGGAGGAAATGCCAACCCACTCCAGTATTCCTGCCTAAAAGATCCCATGGACAGAGGAGCCTGGTGGGCTACAGTCCAAAGGATTGCAAAGACTTGGACATGACTGAGCAACTAATATGCATGCACACATTGCTAAATCTCTACAGATATACTCTGATGTTGTTTCATAATAGGTGTTTTTTTAGCATTTGCATTTTTCTTCAAAAGGAATTACTTTACAGAAAGGTAACTAAGTTATCAGTGTCAGTTTTGTAGATTCTTATGCTGCCAATTAGAGATTTAATAGATGATTGATAATAAGCTCTTCTTTTAAGCTCTGAATACCATCTTCTGGATAAGGGCCAATTGGTCTTTCATATCTTAGTGTACATTACTTTTAACACTGTAGGTTAAAAGTGGCTTAAGTGAAGAGGGAAAGGGGAAAAGGTAGTTTTGTACCGCAGGAAATTTCTAGGAAGGCAAAGTCTTTGGTGTGTGTGTGTTTCACCTCAGAAAGGCTTTTGTTCAGTGTGAGGCTATAAAAGTGGAAAAGGAGTTTATAAAGAGAAGCGGGTGTTCCACAAAGTTAAATTTTAATTACTTTGTAGTACAGTGACTATACTCTGTACCTTTAGAAATTGTCTCTCTTTTTATAGCAAAACTTCGTGATGCTGGCTTTAGTTGGTTGCTGCTAGTTCAGTTATCTGGGTCTATTTGCTGTTTGCAATAAATGCAATTATTTTGTTTGATTCTAGAATAGACTGTTCTAATTAACTGAGAAACGCCAGATTGTATACTGACTATACATTTTCAAGGAACAGGAATCTACTCAAATATCCTGAAACTATGCTAAAAGTACTAGTATTTGATTTTTATCATCATAAATCGTATTAACATAAAAGAACACATATTAAAACAAGAGCAATTACTCTTTTCACAAACAACACTTAGTTTCAATTTTCTCTTTTCCCCTTCCAGTTCATGTCAATGTACTCTTACAGATTTAAGAAATACAGTGAAGATAGACATTGTGTTCTGTTTTTGTCCTTAGGATTTCTGTGCACATTTACTGCATATTAGACCATTGGGTTGATGTATTGTCTTATTTTAATGTCCTCTCATTAAACATTGAAATTGTTTCTCATTTTTTACTGTCTTAGTTAATGAAGATCTTTATTCCTATAATGTATTTCTTTTAAATATTTTACTAGGACAAATATTAAAATTAGATTACTGAGTCAATGGGAATAAGCATTTGTATTTCACTTGATGTATATTGCCAAACTGTCCAAATAGATACCATTCCTAGAAATAGTGTATGAATGTGCTAGTTTGGCTGCAGTCTTTCCAGGTTTGGATTTTATTTTTTTAAACTTAATTGGTGTCAAATTGTAATACTTTATGCTTTTCATTTATTGAAAAGTTGATTTTTTCCTTTTCTATAAAAATAGCTTTTATTCTTTCTCTTGTTTGAGTTACCTGTTACTATTCCTTTGTCCATTTAACCCACCATGTTGGATTTGGTATAACTGTCTTAGTAATTTAATAATACTATAATGTTTACAAGCCTCTCCCATGTATTTGAAGCAATGTTTAATAGAAATGTGGGGTTGACATGCATCCAAATGAGCCTATCATTGGTTTATTTATTTCTTTGGTATATGATATTTCAAGTGATAAAATAGTGATACATGCTTTGATAATACTCAATTGTTGAAGATAATAAAAGAAAACATAGATCATTTGGTTTAACAAAGTTTATATAAAGTTTTATTCTGATTTTAAAGTAGAATAGTTGTAAGTATTATGAATAAGCCGATCCTTTAAAGAAGTTCAAAACGAGAATAACAGCATTTTTTTTTTTTTTTGGAAACTCAATATTTTCTGTGTGCAACTTTAGTTGAGTGCCAGTAGATGGCACTAATTACATAAACAATTCAACATGTTAATGACGGGGGGGGGGAGGAAATACATGTGTTATTTTTTTCTGTTCAAATTTTGGTATATGTCATATATTCAACAATGATTTGGGAGCTTATTTTTATAGTATGTTCTCTCCCATGATAAAAAGACAATTAAGCCAAGTTTGTTTCCAATTAATTGCTACTAAATTGAAATACCTGATACTGAGTATTGCTCAAGATGCTGCATTTGAAAACTTTGGTCATGAAAAGTGCGTTAGCTTATACTGTCAAGATTGACTAAACCACACAGGGTCAGTGAAAAGCAGTCATGCAGACATGCTCTGACCCCAAGACTCAGAAGTTACTTATGAGAAAGTCCAACTAGAGATTTCAGAGAAAAGTGACATTCATTCTCTTTTTCCATGTTCATCTATAGCAGTTGGCCAAAGACCTCCGCCAGTGGCAGATAAATGTAGATGTGGCAAATGACTTGGCACTGAAACTTCTCCGGGATTATTCTGCAGATGATACCCGAAAAGTACACATGATAACAGAGAGCATCAATGCCTCTTGGGCAAGCATTCATAAAAGGTATGAACTCCATTATTTCTAAAACTATTTGCTGACTTCCACAATGGGGTGGTTTCCCTGAGTAGACAATGCAGATTTGCTTTCCCATCCTGCTAACTTGGGGCTTGCAAGGATCCAAGTTGAGAAATGCCAACTAAACTCACATTCTTTCTGAAGTCCTCTTATTTTAAAGATGAGGGACCCGAAGACTGGTGAAATCAAATGACTTGCCCACAGTCAGAAAGGTAGTGACATAGCTGTGCAATTAGACAAAAACAAAAGATGGATTTGTAGGTAGATGAGCCATTTACCAGTCTGCTTTGAGAACTCTATCCAAAGAAATATTGTTTACTCCATCACGACGCATACTGCCCCATCTTTAATCAGACAAGAAGGTCATTTTGGGGTTCATGATGGAGTTACAGCTACTGATGGAGCCATCATTGTATCTCACTCTGCATACCCAATGGGAAAATTTGTGTGGTGTAACATGACTCATAATTTCGTTTCCCATTATATACATAATGGCAATCAATGACTCTTAGAGACACCATCTCCTCACACTAGGTCCTGTCTCTTTATTATCTAGTCTTAACCCATTGGGCTTTTCTTTCATTAGCATTATCCTAATTATATTAATAAAATTATAAACAAAAACATGAATTATGTAACTGATTGTTAAATGATTGTCCTTCACATTAGTCTAAACTCCCTGAGGACAAAGGCTATCTTTCTTATTTGACATATCCTGAACCAGGTGATACAGTAGGGAGCTGGTAAACATTTGTGTTTTTCTAATTGAAATGTAGCTGATGTACAATATTATGTTAGTTTTTTATAAACTACCTAGTAATTTGACATTTGCACATATTATGAAATGATCATTATGATAAGCCTAGTAACCATCTGTCCCCATACAAAGGTATTACAATGTTATTGACCATATTCCTTGTACTGTATGTTATATCCCTATTGCTTATTTATTTTATAACTGGAGATTTATACCTCTTAATCCCCTGTACTTATTTCACCCCTTTACCTCCTTTTCCCTTTTGGCAACCACCCATTTGTTCTCTGGCTATATGAGTCTGTTTTCATTATGTTTCATCTGTTTTTGTTTTGTTTTAGATTCCGCATATGCGATCATACAGTATTTGTCTTTGTCTAACTTATTCACTTAGCATGATATCCTCTAGATCCATCCATGTTGTCACAGATGACAAGATTCTAATATTTATAGCTGAGTAATATTTCAACCTAGATAGCATAGACATTACTTTGAAGGTCCATCTAGTCAAAGCTATGGTTTTTCCAGCGATCATGTATGGATGTGAGAGTTGGACTATAAAGAAAGCTGAGCACTGAAGAATTGATGATTTTGAACTGTGGTGTTGGAGAAGAGTCTTGAGAGTCCCTTGGACTTCAAGGAGATCCAACCAGTCTATCCTAATGGAAATCAGTCTTGAATATTCATTGGAAGGACTGATATTGAAGCTGAAATTCCAATACTTTGACCACCTAATGCAAAGAACTGACTCATTGGAAAAGACCCTGATGCTGGGAAAGATTGAAGGTGGGAGGAGAAGGGGATGACAGAGGATGAGATGGTTGGATGGTATCACCGACTTAATGGACATGAGTTTGAGTAAACTCCAGAAGCTGGTGATAGACAGGGAGGCCTGGTGTGCTGCAGTCCGTGGGTTCACAAAGAGTCAGACTGAGCAACTCAACTGAACTGAAATTACATTTTTCACTGACCCAAAAGAATCTGTGATTTGCCAAGCTAATTTGACTCAATGCCTCTAAAGTTCTTCCATGTTTCCTTCTCACATATACTCTATGAAAATTCATCCACTTGCGTAGTTTCAGTCTGCTGATGACTATCCATTTATACCATTTGCAGTTGAGAGTCATCTTTGAATTTCAGACCAGCATATCCAATTTACTTCTTTTTATTGTGATGTCCCGTAGGAACTTCAAACTTAATAGCCCCAAAGCTGAACTCATCTTTGTCCTCTTACAAACTCTTTTTCCAGATGCAACCTGCTTCTCTTCCTGCTTCTCCAGGTCTCAGTGTAAGTGCCATTTCCTCCAGGAAGCCTTCCCTGACTACCAACCCCAAAGCCTATACTCTTTTGGCCCCCTGTTATTATGCTTATCTCACTACACTGTCCTTAAGTGTTTTTTGGTCTTTGTCTCTAAGGAGAATATTTATTCTGTGAGGGTATACACAGTGGCTGTTTATCGACCATATTACCTAGCACTTATCTGACACACAGTATCTCCCCACAAACCATTTTTTGATTAAATAGGGAATTGAACAAACAAACAAAAAATAACTAACTGTGAATGTTCTAGTGTGCCAGTAACTCAACACAGAAGGAAAATGTACCTGTTAGGATCACTTTCAGTTTTAAGTAACAGAAAATCCAATTCAATAGCTTACCTAATGGAGGTCTGTTTCTGTCACTTAAGGAGAAGTTCAGAATTAGGCAGGTGGTAACATGAGCACAGTAGCTCAGCAATGTCAGCCCCGAAGTCTCCTTGTTCTTGGCATGTTGTTCAGAATATATGCATTCCAGCAGGAAGAAGGGGCAGTGCTGGTGTCAAGAAAACATGGCTTTCCCAGGAACTTTTGGGTTGGAACTGTGCCACCAAACCACGTCCGGTATCTAGGAACTGGGATTGAGCCAGCCATTATGGAATGTCTGCCATGAAGGGTATGGAAGGAAGAAACTGATCAACTCTCATGGTGTAACTGGGCAGCATGAAATTCCCTGGAGAGACCACCAGTCAAATCCGAGTAAATACAGTAGAGTCATGTAGGTCATATGTTCATGCACAATGCACTCTTGTAGGATTGTCATAACAGTGGACCATTTGAGCTTGGTGTTGGTTCTGATCAGTGTTAAAGGGCACGAGGAGAGCTGGATTCGCTATTGGCTAATGATACCTTTATATGGGAAGTTCACATTCTGTGTATGCTGTATGTGTCACTGCACAGATTAAACCATATTTTACCTGACTCCATCTTCTTATATTTTATATCCTTATAGATTGTATGCTAGATAGTTAAAGAACAAGAAAACTCTTTATGTGATCTTTTCCTTTTTGACCTTTTTATCCAGTATCTCGCCCAGCTAAACCCAGAAGTGAAGGAACATCATCAGCATCCCCTAGATTGGTGCTGTTCAGTAGGCTAGCCACTAGCCGTAGGTGGCCATTTAAGTTCAAATGATTACAGTTAAATAAAATTTGAAATTCATTTCTTCCAGCTCATCAGCCACCTTTCGTGTGCTCAGGAGCCGCCAGTAGTGAGTGGCTTCCCCATTGAACAGTGCAAAATTGAACATTTCCATCATCACAGAAAGTTTTATTGACTGTCCTGCTTTAGATCATCTTTGTTTCCATTCCCCTGTGCAATTTAGCTTATGTATATAACAATTCCATACCGTATTACTTAAAAAAACAGTTTTTGGCATGTTTTGTAAATGAAAAGTATTTCCTTTCAAAGTGGTATATGTTATTCCATTTCCTTGCTTGTACCTTCTTCTTCTGTTTGTCCATTTTCTAGAGTTGATGTTTAAACTACAACTTCTTGTCTCAAAAACTACAACTATCCCAGAATATAAACACTTTGACTTCTGTTGTTAATCCTATAAACATAATTTTAAAGGAAAAATTATTGATATTTGGGTTTGGGGGAAAAGTTATGTCATGACTTTGAAAAATATCTGTAACCAAGACTTCTTAGGTAGGAGAAACTGTGTTGAAAACATTCTGAGTACATCATTTCCCATGGTTCCAGTTTCACCACTGAACACTGATACATTGCCTGCACTGAAACTTTCCATCGTACAGATAACATATACAAAAACTTTGTGCATTTGGAAGCCTATGTAAAGCAATAAAATCTTTACTTCAGTTTAAAATTTTTGAATGTTAAATAAGGTACAAAAAAGTATTACTCAGAAGAACTTTACTTTGGTATCATATACTGACAAGCTGTAGTTCCAAGACATAATCAAAAGCAAAAATAAGCTAATTTTGTTTTGTAGTTTAGTGTTCAATTTAAGTTTATTAATTGGTCAGAGGAATCTTCAAATTCTACACTGACTTTGATGGGACCTTTAACTACCATTCTATATAGAGAAATACAAATAGCCACATGAACCTAAAATGACTTAATCTAGCATTCATGAATATTTTAAAAAGCAGCTTCTCATGTAAATCCTGTACTTTAGCAATTCATAACAGAACATAGATCATCATTGTGACATGTGTAAGAAAATATTTTGTTTCCCTGATCATATGCCGTATAGAGTCCATGTTAACATATAAAGCCAGAAATGTGGGCCTTTGCAAGTTCATTTCTTTCCCTTCAGTCTCTGTGAATAGATATGAATTGGTGAATAAGATAATATTAGATGTGATATTACATATTATTATGAGAAGCCTCTAAGGATTAGATTTCAAGGACTGCCATCTGGCTGATGACTTTATGATGACACTGTCATGAGATTTCATTTCCTTATTTCTATTCCAGGATCACTCTTTAAACAAGAAATGAGCATTAACTCTGAATTGTCTGTCTGTAGCTATAGGAGGATTTCTCCAGCTACCAATCAGCAGGGAGCAAACTCATCAAGTAGAGGGGCTGGTCCTAATACCAGCAGGTTCAGCATGACTGGCAGTCCTTCACAAAAGCTCCCAGATACCTGAGAAATCTCTCTAGGTTCTAAGAAAGATTTAACATGTAAAAATTTGTGTGCATGTATAAGTGTGTATATGCATATTCATGAATATATATGCACATATACTATCCCTTTCACTTTCACACACTGGAGAAGGAAATGGCAACCCACTCCAGTATTCTTGCCTGGAGAATCCCAGGGACGGGGGAGCCTGGTGGGCTGCTGTCTATGGGGTCACACAGAGTCGGACACGACTGAAGTGACTTAGCAGCAGCAGCAGCAGCAGCAGCAGCATTCTCCTGTCCACTTTAATAATACACTTCAAATGTTAATAATTAAATTAAAAGTTGAGAAGCTGAAGGATTATCATCTGTGTTCTTCATCTTTGGCAACAATGAAGCCCTTGTAAATCACACTTTGCTTCTCTATTTCTAGGTCTTTTTTTCTATTTCACTTTAAAGAAGGAGGAAAAGGGAGAAAAATTGAGCCTATATTATGTGCACTAAAGAGCTACTGTAACTGAGTATTGGATCTCTTTCACCTCTTTCAGCATATTTTTTTAGTAACCATTCTGCTTTCTTTCTCTGGGATTTTCAATTTCTTCTTTCTTCTCCCCTTCAGCCAACCATCATGTTCAAGTTTCCCTCATCCTAAAGAACTTTTTTAGGATGGGGTCGCGGAGAGTTGGACACGACTGAGCAACTGAACTGAACGTTTCTATCCAGCTATCCTTGTTTCCCCCTTACCATCAAAAAATTTTAAAGCAACAATTGACATTATTATTTCCTATTCTTCAGCTTCCAATTATGCTTTGACCCACTTCAGTCTGGCTTCCCTCACACTACCACTTTCCTGAAACAAAGACTCATTAAAATTGTCAAACATTTTTATAATAGCTAATTGCCTTATGTTTATTTATCCATCTACTTGACTTCATTTCAACCTTGGTTCAGTTTATCAACTCTACTAGTTGAAACTTTCCCTTCTTTGATTTCCAAAACAATATTATTTTGTAATTCTTCTATTTCTCTAGTAATACAGTAAGCATGAAGTGCTTGGTGCAATGCCTAGCACACAGTAAGAGCTCAGTAAATGTCATCTGTCATAAACATTTTAAAAATTCATTCACTCAGTGAATATTTTAGTGCTGGATATGTGCTCAGTAGGCTCAGTTCTTGGTCCAAGGTACACGGCAGAGAAAAGCCCTCCCCTCATGAAACTTGCATCCTGGAAAGGAAGTGAGAAACAGACATTAAAATAAAAAGTAAAATAGTTAAATGTATGGGATATAAGACTGTGATAAGTGCAATGTGGAAACATAAAGAGGGCAAGCAGTTGAGAATGTGTGTATGAGTGAGCATGGAGTGGAAGGGAAGGATCATTCCTTGAGTATGGTGGTTAAGAAAGACCTCAGTAAAAGAGTCAGGTTTAAGCAAAACCTAAAGAACCTAAGGAAGTGAACCCTGTAGACAGTTGGAAGAAAAACAGAACAGGAGGGTTCTAATAGCTGGAAATCTGAGACAGGCGTATGCTTGGCTGGTTGAAGGAACCTTAACAAAACCTGTATGATGGTAATGGGTCAAGCAAATAAGAGTGCAGTAGACAAGGTGTTCAGAGAGGAGAGAAGAATCTGATTACAATGGGCCTTAGAGGCCCCTCCACGGACTTTTGCTTTTACTCTGAATGAAATGGGAATCCTTGGAGGGTTTTGAGCAGAAGAATAGCATCTTTAACTTCTCTGGCCCCTCTGCAATAACAGACTGAAGGAAAGCAGTGAAACCATTAGGAGACTGTTGTCATAATTCATTCAAAAGACAACTGTGATTTGGACCAGAATAGGAGAGGTGAATGTGGTAAGAAATGGTTGACTTCTATGGTATTTTAGGACACAGCCAAAAAGGTTTTGTAATGGTTTAGATTTAGGTATGGAAGAGAGGCATCAAGGAAGACTATGGAGTTTTTATCCTCAGCAACTGGAAGATGGGAGACTCACTGAGATGGAGGAGGCTCTAAAAGTAACTCATGTTTTAGGAAGAACATGTGGGCATGTCACTTTTGAAATGTCTATTAAGCATCGAGGTGGAGATGTGGAGTAGATAGCTGGTTATAAAATCTTAAGTTCTAGGCAGTGATAGGGACCCAAGATACAAATCTGGGAGTTGTAACAATAATCAGTATACACTCTTTTTGCTGTATACAGCCTTTAAATCCTGGTGTTCCATTCTTAAATCTCTCGTTACTTTCTCTACACACATTTCAACTACCTTTGTCTGTCAACTTCAATTACCATTAAGACTCCTCAGTGTTTTTTCCCATCTCACGCCTTTGTCCTCTTCTCTAGAACTATACTTCCAGCCACCTCCCATTCGTCTCCATCTGCATTAACTACAGGCTCCAAAATGTCTAAAGTAGAAATTATTATCTGCCCCTGAAACAATGTGTGTTTCCTATTTTTTTCAGGGAAAGCATAACTTAATTGCTTGATTGTCTTTAATGCTGGAAACTTAAGATTTACCTTCTGCTTTTTCCTCCCTCTCTCTTCACTACTAATACCTGTATTAAGTGGGCTTCTAAATTCTGTGACTTCTACTGCAAAAATTTCTCTTAAGACTAGTGCCTTTTCTTTATTCTTCCTCGTCACCTCATCCTAAAGCCTCTTCATATTATACCTGGTAGATTGTGACCATGTTTTCTCTGTGCTCCCAACCATTGAATCTCTACACTCACTTGGTATTCACACTGCCCCAGAGTTTTTTCTTTAAAACTAATCTTATGACTTCTCTTTCCTCTTAGCACTCTTTTTTTTTTTTTTGCCTCTTGAAATCTGATGGATGATATTTTCGTAGGTGATATATTCCCAAAAGCATGTCCCAATTTTTCCGACATTTGAAACAAACAAAATTGATTTATTTTCAGGGAAGAAAAGCAAATAATACCACAATGTGTGCTTGTTTGTCAGTTTGTTTATTTAGCAGAGGGACAGGCATGTGAACTTCATAAAGTAGTCTTCCACTCTGTCCACAAAATGCTGTCCTTTCTCAAAATATTTTTGGAATTCTTTTTCTGGAACTCCTTGGGGACTGTTTTCTGATCTTCAGAAGACTGTTATATTATTGTGTATCCACACCTTGTGTTTGGGGTAACAAACACTGTACTCACTAATTGTCTGTGTACTAAATGAAATGAAGCAATTCATCAGATATTGGGCACTAAATGGCTTTGGATTATTTCCAGAAACTTAGAAGATGAAGATTTGCTGCTGCCCTCTGAGCGACGTAAAGAATATGATATGATATGATGCTAACAGGAGATTTGTTGAAAATATGACTTCTTAAGTCAGAGGCTGCCTACTCTATATTTGTAGCATGTTATGGTCATAAATATTGATGCTACAAAGGACCATAAAGCCACCAGTTCAAAATTCTCAATTTAGAGTAGCCCTATTTTTAATCCCTCTCATGCAAAATATACCTGCTAGTCCATTTTTAGGACTAAAGGGGATTTGGTATATTGAAAATTTCAGTCAGTTAGCAACTCTTCTAGGTACACTTCTTTTGGCAGTATGAGGACATTTCTCTAGGCTCTTCAAGACAGAGTTGTATATATAGTTATAAGGCACTATGGTTTTTATACTGCCGAGACCCTGTCTTCCAAATGATTATGAAGCATAAGAATTCTTGCCACCTCACAATAGGTTAATGTATTATAATACCTGTAATGCAAACCTTGGGGCTCTGGGCCAGGGAGTGTTGTGATCCATGTGAATTTAAAAGGTTCATGGTGGCAACTGCCTGCTTCACTTTATGTCATTTCCTTTAAAGCAATTAAGATGTTTCTAGCTTGCAGGGATTGCATAAAAAGGGAGACATTTGGAATCATATCATTGATGATTTACTGGTGTGGAAAATTACCTAGTCATGTAGCCAAGTAGCTGTGTTCGTTTTAACCCAGTCCTGCAGTCCTAAACCAGGCCCTCCAAACACACCAAAATACATGGTTACAAATTCCTCTTCATACATTTACCCATGAAAAGACTCTAAAATTAAAAAAGAAAAAAAGACATAATTGTTTCCTAAAGTGAAGTTATAGGATGCCAGCAGACCTTTCTTTTCTTCATTCATTCATTTAATATTGTGGTGTCTAAAAGTAAAACAAATGAGTGCAAGTTTCACTTGCTTCATTTATTTGAACCATTAATGTTAACAACAGCATCCATTATATTACTTTTCAATTATATTTGCATTTTTCATTGTCTCCACATCACTATCATTCTCAAAGTCTTTAAAATATTCAATAAAATATATAAATTAGCTGGAGTTTATTTTTAGAAAGATGAGTTATTTTGACAAATAGGTATAATCATCATTTGATTTGGGACTTTATCTCTCCAATTCTAACAGTCATTCTAGTTTGGGGATCTTTTGGCTTCATTCAATTTATAATAGGGATTTATTTTCTTTCTATAAACCATTAATTCATATGTATTTCTGAAAGTAAAAAATATGCAGAACATGTAGGTATTAGTGAGTTTTTATGGAATTTATCCTTTTCAACTTCCTCCCCCAGAGAAGGGGGTCATTGAAGCATGTCTAGGTAGTGATCAACAGCAGCTCTTCCTCAGTCCCCTTTTACCACTTGGGAAGCATGATCCCATCCCCGACTCATTGAGGCAAAGAGCCCAGCTCAGGTTCTTTGTGTTGTTTCTTGAGACCGGTAGATTCTAAACTCCTGGTAGCCACTACATACATCCCAGAGCCTATCAGCTTCATGTCTTCAGCCCTGCATACTACTCTGTGTTTCTGTTCCATTGCTGGCCCACAGATCTATGTGTCTTGTTTTCTAAGCTCAGATTTTGCCTTTTGGTTTTGCGTTTTTATATTTTACCTATACCATTGGTCTGTGTTTAAAAGTTTCTAGACTTTGAAACAATTTTCTCCTGATATAAAATACTATCTACTAACTGTAGAAAAATTTAAAAATAATCACCATCAACATTTTTTTAGCATTTTCTTTCATAGTTTGGTAAATGTATGGATGTGAGAGTTGGACTGTGAAGAAGGCTGATCGCCGAAGAATCGATGCTTTTGAACTGTGGTGTTGGAGAAGACTCTTGAGAGTCCCTTATACTGCAAGGAGATCCAACCAGTCCATTCTAAAGGAGATCAATCCTGGATGTTCATTGGAGGGACTGATGCTAAAGCTGAAACTCCAATACTTTGGCCACCTCATGCGACGAGTTGACTCACTGGAAAAGACTCTGATGCTGGGAAAGGTTGGGGGCAGGAGGAGAAGGGGACGACGGAGAATGAGATGGCTGGATGGCATCACCGACTCTGTGGACATGAGTTTGAGTGTACTCCGGGAGTTGGTGATGGACAGGGAGGCCTGGCGTGCTGTGATTCATGGGGTCGCGGAGAGTCAGACACGACTGAGCGACTGAACTGAACTGAAATGTACTTTGTTTATATTTATTTAACTTACTCCCAATTTAGTAACAGTTGAAGGCATTCCCAGATTATTTTTTTTTTCCTTTTAAAAATCCTTACTACCTTTTTTTTAGGGAGGTAATGCATACATATTATCTTTTCAAGAGAAAAAAATGAGAGGAGGAATACTTTCTTGAGGTACATTGTGACTTATTAAATAATCAGAAACAAAAGCAGTATCTTCATGCCTCCAGCCAATGTTTTATGCTCTGGCCATTCTGCCTAGCATCAGCCAAAGAGAGAAAAGCTGTTTAAATTTGTGGGAAATCAATTCCCCATTCAAATCAATGGTGGTGTGTTTTTAATATTTTCTAATATTCAGCTTCTCAGTTACCCTCATCAAATCTCTAATATGGTACTCATGACCATTCTGTGGCCAGTCAGTGTCTTGATGCCATAGAGCATTGAAAGCAAGTCAAACAGACTTAATCCAAGCTCCTTTGGAGACTTTAACCCACATTTCATAGATTTCTGGCTACTCATACAATTCCTGAGGAGTTGTATTTCTCTTTTATATTGCAAGTATTTTAAATCTACCTAGTGAAATTGAATTAGCTATTAAACATCAATTTTACCACAACTTCTTTTAAAAAATATTTAAATCAAACACTCAACAAAAATGGTCAAACACAACTTGCATCCTGAGACAAATTAAGTGAATAATCATCATGAAGTCATGATAATTATTTATGATTTTCATGTTTTTTGGTAGCAAGACATGACTAATTAATGTTTAATATGTGAATCATACCTAAGTTGCCTATTAAGACAGACATGCTAAAATGGCATTGTTCTTTTTAGCTGTGAGTATAGCTGCTGACCTCTACTTAGACAGAACTGGTGTTCCAAACCAAAATCTGTGTCTCTGAGGCCTATGCTCCCTTCATTGCTTTTTAATGGATACACATCAACTTGGAAGTAGGTTCTGGCAGCTTTTCACAGTAATCTAATCTCAGCTCTGTACTCTTCAATATTTCCATCAGTGACTTGGATGAAGATGTAGATAGCATTCTTATCAAATTTGCCAATGACACAAAGCAGAGAGAAATGGCAAACACAGTAGACAAGTATCAGGAGCCAAAAAGATTTCAGCAAATTGGGATGGAAGGCTGAATATTGAAAGGTGAAATGTAAATAGAAGGCACAACATTTGGTTCAAGAGAAAAGTAACATAAAAGACAAAATCCAGCTGACTTAAGACTGGAAACAGGGAGAAGAAGATTCCCTGAGATGAAGAGTTGTGTGCAAAGGTTTGTGGAGAGTGTTTCCATGTATAAGTATGTGACAGCGGTTACACGGGGCAGAAAGAGAAGCTACCCTGCAGTGAATCTGAGGCCTGGGGAGAGTCTAAGGGGAGGTCTGGAATTTGTAGCTCCCTTCAGAGATGTGCTGAATTGAGGCAAGGGAGCTGGGCCTTTGTATTCCAATACCAGCCAGTTACTGGTTCTGGATCACTCTGTGGGAGAGGGCAACTTTGGATAAAACCTACAGTTGAGGGCAATTTCCAGTGAGAGTGGCAGCTGTGAGCTGTTAGCAGCCAGTGATCCCACCGAAAAGGGCATGGGTCTTGGCAGAGCATCAGTGTATATACTACCCAAGCATTGACCGAAAGTGGGTCCCTGGACTAGCAGCATTAGCATCATCTATGAGCTTGCTAGAAATGCAAATATGTGGGTCCTGCCCCAGCCTACTAATTCAGAATCTCTGGGGATGTGGCCCAGAAAACTTTTAACAAGCTGTCCAGGCTCCAGATCATTTCTATGCATATTAAAGTTTGAGAACCACTTCACTGTGTCAACCAAGAACATTCAGAATTGGGAGATAAGATGGGTTTTAGTGACAGTCATCTTTTCTTCTCTCTCTCTCACACACACACTGCAATAGAGCAATAGGAAAGGAAAATTAGGGAGCTGTTAGGCTGAATCAATTCAGGCATGTAATGTAGTCTGAGAACTTATATTTCAATTTAGTAGAGAGAGGAATTCTGTGATCAAACTGTCCAAAGGTGAAAGAAACAGGCTGCCTCTTAAGGTTGTAGAAGTATTCAAGAACAGGCTGGGTAATGCCTTGGTGTGATAATTTCAAGCATCAGGTAGACACATGACTTTGACTTTAGCATCCTGCTCATCACCCTCCCGTGCTTTTCTTCTCTCTTTTTTCCCCCTAAGTGAGTCTCTGCCAGAACTAGTTAACTCAAGAAAGGTTATATGGCTGAAAGGAAAAGTTTAGGCATTATCATGTTAAGTCAAAGTAAACAAACTTCCATAGAACTAATCAGACTTTCATTATACTGTATGAATTATGAATACACAATGTGTGTTTGGGAATGCATGAGGAAAAGGATAGTCTGTATAGCATGCATACATTCTAGAATTTTGTGAAACCAATTTCTCTAGGAGAATCTTTCAGGACACTATAGTAACTGGGACAATACTCAGTACTCAATAAGCATTTATAAGACAGAACACATAGCATGTAGCCCAGGCTGCTGCATGGAGAGCATTTCACTGTAGGTTACCTAAGTAGTACTCTCAAGTGCTATTAGCGCAACTTTTCAGTAGGGTATAAATTTCTAAATTTGCATACCAATCACGGGAAGATGTGTTATTCTACCTTTGGACTCTACACATGCATATTTTCTATTATTCCTTGGATCTATTATTTTCACTTCATATTCTATTAGAAGTTTAGGAACATTGTCATGGGTGGATGGATGGTTAGATAGATGACATAGATATAGATAGGTGGTTAGATAGATAAGGGAGAGGAATCAGAGAGAGAGAAAATGAAAGAAGAGGAGGAAAAGAAGAAAGAAAACAACTATGAAAACAGTGACAGTGATGACAGGGAAAGAGAAAGATCGATTCTCTGGCCCAGCATATTTGAGTCATACTGAATCTTTGTTTTCCTGAAACGTTCCACAGTGAGAATAGAAGGTAAATCATTCAGAAATCACACAAGTAATCTTGGATCCCTTTAGTAAAAGAAGTCTCTCTATTTTAGCAAATAGCGATAAGCAACAGAGTCTAATTGCTGGGATCTGCCAATATGTATTTTTTCCCTGTGAAACAAATTCCATTACCCCTCCTTGATACTCTGTCCTCATCAACATGTTAATGACATGGGACTAACTCTTAGAGGTTTTTTCCCCACACACAAAACATAATCTGCAACCTGCTAATGATTGCATTTAGCCTAATTGTAAGGTTGCCGCTGGTGACAGAAAAATGTGTCCTGGCAGATAGACACTTCTAGAAGCTCAGCCAAGCACTTGGTGTGTGTGAATCAGCCTCTATATACTTCTCACTTGGCAACCATTCCTGATGGAGAGACCCAATCTGCTCTGAGGAGAGGTCAGGGCTGTTCAGTCGAGTACCTGGAGAAGCGCAGTTCTGGCAGGATTTGATAGACCTCTTGGAACGCCAGTGGCTCAGGACACCTTGACCACAAGCCCTTAATCAGAAGGGCAGGGTGGCTTGCTCAGGCTGAGTTCTGCACTCTCTTGTCAAATAACAAGCAAGGAGACAGACATCTTTTCCAATTGCTAGTCCACATTCTAAATGAATATAACATTTCACGCATTTGAGTTCATTGAGTCTGTGTTGCCAATTTCATTATCAAAATATTTATAACTCAGGAAAGGATACTGAGATGCAGAGAGACTATTACTTTCCCAGGTTCAGAACCCCAACATTGTGACAGTTCTGATGCAGAAATTCTTGCATTTTAAGAAAAAGAAGAAAGACTTTTTTTTTCTTTTCCTTATGTTTACACTGAAGTATCATTTGTATGATCTTGGGTTCACTAATTCAGGGGTCCCCAACCTCCAGGATCTAAGGCCTGATGATCTGAGGTGAAGATGATGTAATAATAATAGAAATAATGTGCACAATACATGTAATGAGCTTCATTCAGTTCAGTTCAGTTCAGTCGCTCAGTCTTGTCCAACTCTTTGCGACTCCATGAATCACAGCACGCCAGGCCTCCCTGTCCATCACCAAATCCTGGAGTTCACCCAAACTCATATGCATCAAGTCAGTGATGCCATCCAGCCATCTCATCCTCTGTCGTCCCCTTCTCCTCCTGCCCCCAATCCCTCCCAGCATCAGGGTCTTTTCCAGTGAGTCAACTCTTCTCATGAGGTGGCCAAAGTAATGGAGTTTCAGCTTTAGCATCAGTCCTTCCAATGAACACCCAGGATTGATCTCCTTTAGAATGGACTGGTTGGATCTCCTTGCAGTCCAAGGGACTCTCAAGAGTCTTCTCCAACACCACAGTTCAAAAGCATCAATTCTTCGGCGATCAGCTTTTCTTCACAGTCCAACTCTCACATCCATACATGACCACGGGAAAAACCTTGATTAGATGGACCTTGGTTGGCAAAGTAATGTCTCTGCTTTTGAATATGCTATCTAGGTTGGTCATAACTTTCCTTCCAAGGAGTAAGCATCTTTTAATTTCATGGCTGCAATCAGCATCTGCAGTGATTTTGGAGCCCCTAAAAATAAAGTCTGACACTGTTTCCACTGTTTCCCCATCTATTTCCCATGAAGTGATGCGACCAGATGCCATGATCTTAGTTTTCTGAGTGTTGAGCTTCAAGCCAACCTTTTCACTCTCCTCTTTCACTTTCATCAAGAGGCTTTTGAGTTCCTCTTCACTTTCTGCCATAAGGGTGGTGTCATCTGCATATCTGAGGTTATTGATATTTCTCCTGGCAATCTTGATTCCAGCTTGTGCTTCTTCCAGCCCAGCGTTCCTCATGATGTACTCTGCATAGAAGTTAAATAAGCAGGGTGACAATATACAACCTTGACGTACTCCTTTTCCTATTTGGAACCAGTCTGTTGTTCCATGTCCAGTTCTGACTGTTGCTTCCTGACCTGCATACAGGTTTCTCAAGAGGCAGGTCAGGTGGTCTGGTATTCCCATCTCTTTCAGAATGTTCCACAGTTTATTGTGATCCACACAGTCAGAGGCTTTGGCATAGTCAATAAAGCAGAAATAGTTCTTTTTCTTTAACTCTCTTGCTTTTTCTATGATCCAGAGGATGTTGGCAAATGATAGGTACCTATCTACTAATTGCAAATTATTTTAATATATATTTTACATAAAAGATAGTCCATTTTGAAAGCTCATTTGGAAAATAATTTGGGGGGAGACGTAATTTTTTAAAATATTCACAGTGTGTGTTTATGCCCCTATTTGTAGTCCAAACTGTGACTCTGTTAAATTTTGTGTAGCTTTTTAAAAAAATAATAACAAAATGTCTGTACTTTTTCATTCCTATGAAAACAGGTTTTCCAGAGTTAGTGAACTTAAAATAATTATTGTACAAGTTAGAAAGTTGATTGTTCTTTCCGTCATGTTCATTGCTTTTTCAACACAGCAAAATTGTAAATGTAAACTTCTCCCCTAGAAGATGAGCTGGGCTGCAATTTTCAGCTAATTGGGAGAAGCAGCCCTGAGTTGAGCACTGTCAGGCTGATTTGAGTCTTAAGATATGATGATGATTATTGTGTCAAATGTAATCAAGAACCTGGGCTCTGAACTAACTGAAGGCCTGGCTGTTTTTAATTCAGGTATGTATATGAAGTAGACCTCTGCTTCACTGGTAGTCACAGCTGCCTGTAAAAGCAAGCAATTTTAAAAATACAATTCTGTTCTCTGTGGAGCTGTTAGGATCAGGGATTGGATGCACAGAGGGCAAATATTCTCATTCTGTCCCTTAAAAATTCTATTTATTTTCAGCATAATATCCTCATCTTGAAAGTTCCCTGTAGCTCTGTATCCATGGTTTTCAGCCTCCTCAGATCCAATGCCAACCCCTTTCTTTCTTATAACAAATACTTTGTAACACCTTCTTTATAGTCATTTAAAGTCATTAAAATTTATAGATAATATATCCTACCTATAGACACTTTAAAAATGATATTTTGACTTTAACTTTTAAGAGAAATATGAGTCATTTATAATAAAATAATATGTATTTCAGTATGGAGCAATTCAGTCAGGATCACACTAGAACACAAGTGAAGGTTTTAGTTGACTACACTGTGAATGAAATATCAACCATTATGGAGTGACACTAGTGTGTTGTATATGGACTCAAATACTGTGAGTGGCATTGACCATCCATAGTGTAATTTTCCAAAATGCTAAACAACTTTTAACAAAGTCCATAACAGCACTAGGTAAAATTTTCCTTGGGTTTTCATGGCAGTTGGGCTTCCCTAGTAGCTCAGCTGGTAAAGAATTTGCCTGCAATGCAGGCAACCTCAGTTTGATTCCTGGGTTGGGAAGATACCCTGGAGAAGGGAATGGCTACCCACTCCAGTATTCTGGCCTGGAGAATACCATGGATTGTATAGTCCATAGGGTCACAAAGAGTTGGACATGACTGAGTGACTTTCACTTTCACTTCAGTTCCTTTTCTGAAAATTCCAATGTCTACTACAATCTTGACAAAAGTACTTTATATATGTATGTAAAATTGAGTTAAGTTTTAGGTCCAGGTGTTTAAAAGCAGGGTCTTACCCTACATGAGTGTCTAGTCAGACATTCAGAAGTATTGTAGGGGAGCTTCCCTGGTGGTCCAGTGATTAAGGCTCTGCACTTCCAATGCAGGGGGTGTGGATTTGATCTCTGGTGGTAGAACTAAGATCGTATATGCTGTGGGGTGAAGCCGAAAGGAAATAGAAAAGTACTGTGGGACGTGGGACAGTGTTTTGTTCATGGAGTCTACCATCTGTAGCCCCTCCCCATGGAATGCCAGTAGCACTCTTCAAGCACTCTGTTAATCAAAACTGTCCCTCAGTTTCCAGAAAGCCTCTGTTGTGTTGTCTGTAAAATTTTGTTAAATATTTTTTCATGATGAGAACTGATCTATTGATTAATGAAATAACAATATTCTCTGAGAACCTAACCTCTTTCTTGATGATCCAGTTGCAATTTTATATGACTAATGAAATCAGCAAACATTTAAGATCTGCTTGATTGTCTAGAAAAGTCTTTAAATATTTTGTGACTATCATTGCAGTTAAAATCTATTTCCACCATCTTTAGTAAATGCCCTGGTCTCTACAAAAGGGTGATGATGACATTCCTCTCAGAGCTATGTTAGTTACCTTCTAAGTAGATGTTGACAAATGCGGTTGAATTCTTTGTTAAAATCACAGGGGATATTACTGTAGCTACCATGATGAATGCTTCTTAGATGGAGGCTGTGAGAGAAATATGAACCCATTTCTTAAAGAGACTAATCAGGTAATTTAGTAAAACAAATACACACACAATCAGTTTTGGGGGAAAAAAATCTATATTACCTATATGTTTGAAGCAAAAAAAAATTTTCATTGAAGAATTTTCTTCAATGGGTAAGCAAAATGCAGCCATCTATTTGAATTTCATCAGGCATTTGAAAGATTCTCTCATTATATTCCTATGACTAAGTTGGAGAAATACTGATTAGATGCAAGGCAAATTGGATGGTTTAGCAACCATTTCATGCTTTTATACAAAGAATGTACATTAATGGGTCAGTACCAGGAGTTCTCTGGTGGTCCAATGGTTAGGACTTGGCACTTTCACTTCTGGGGGCCCAGGTTCGATCCCTGGTCTGGAATTAAGATTTTAAAGAAAAGGAAAAAAAAAAGATTAGTGTTAAGCGGCAAGGGAAGATCTCTGGTGCTGTGCTATAGTGTTCTACTCTCATCCCTGACAAACTGAATGTTTTTTTAAAAGTAGATGAACACTTCCTTTGATTGAGTAATTAATTAGTTGGCCACACCACACAGTTTGCAGGATCTTAGTTTCTCAACCAGGGGTTGAACTCAGGCCCAAAGCAGTGAAAGCATGGAATCCTAAGCACTGGGCAGGCAGGGAATTCCCATGCTGGATGTTTTTGTTAGAACCTGAATGGAGCTACAGAGAGGGCTTCCATTCAAATCTATGAATGATGCAAAACAGGGAAGGGAGGAGTATGTTGGCTGACAGAGCCAAATGGATGCTTGGACAAGATGACTTTTTTGTCCCTTTCAGTACATGTTATCTCTAGACCAGGCTCACACTTATAGGCTATCAGAAAATTTGCCAAAGCAATGGATTCATTTTGACAGAAGTTATTGTTTGCTTTGCCCTCTGTTTTTGCAATGCACTTAAAAATATATTGGATTAACATTCCTTGCAGGAGTATATTTTTTTTTCAAAAAATAAATTGTTTTCATGTAAGAGTAGCAGAAATTCAGTCATTGACAATCAAATGTGACATGTTGCCCAGTGAAATAGCCTACCATTTCACTTTCACTGCTAATTAAAAAATTGATGAAAGATATATGCTCCAAAGATTTAAAATCCGTGCTTCTACAAAGGGAAACATAATTTTGGTCACAGGATTGCTTATTCTTATTTTTAAACATATTAGTTTTAACTGAGTGATAGTCTATTATACAATCAATTCTACTATAACAAGAGATATCCACAAGTTCTGAGGTTCAATTGAAATAGTATAGGTGAAAGTAATGTATAAACTTTAAAATTCTATGCAAATATAAACTATTATTCAATAAATTCACATCAAGAAATAATTACTATTGGGGAACACATGTACACCCGGGGCAGATTCATGTCAATGTATGGCAAAACCAATATAATAATGTAAAGTAATTAGCCTCCAATTAAAATAAATAAATTAAAAATAAAATATCAAAAAAAACCCCAAGAAATTGGGACATTCTCACTTTTAGAAGCTATGCCTGGTTCATAGTAGGCTCATTGACTTTAATTTGGTTTATTGAGTGTCTATTAAATACTGGGAACTGTGGGGCAAAGCCTTGTGTCCAGGGATTTACAAAATGTTGATGTTGATGGATGATGAGGATAAAGATATGGAGGCATTTTGTAAGCGATATATTCATAAATAAGAGGATTCTTAAAAGCATGTGCAGCTCTCAGAGTGATTCCTTTACTGTTATAGTTTTAATTGAAAAAATAAATCATTAATGTTTTACTATTCTTCATAAATTTGAATTGATCAGTATATTCTAAATTATCAATTATCAATATATTCTAAATTATCTAGTTCTTTTAAATGTAGCTTCTCCCCATAATAATTAATAGTGAGAAAGCAGGAAACTTTAAATCTTTATTTTGATCATCCATTTTAATTAGCTCAAGTTATTTGTAATCCTACAAGTCTTGTAAATCATATCTGAGTCATTAAAAGGATTCAAAATGAAAAGAGCAAGGACAATTCTTTTAGAATCTACCAAGACAGAGTCACTTTGAGAGATTAATTCATTTCTCAACTGGTCTTATTAAAATATATTTATTTTACCATAAAATTTCTAGGAAAGAACGTGTGAAGTGTTTGGTGTTCTTGTTAGATATTTCTAGTATAAAACATTTCTCAAAGATACAGATTTATGGATAATTTCTGTATAATTAGCAAACATTTACTAAGTTGCCGTTATGAGAAGGTCACAACTGTATGTATTATAATTTTCTTTTATTTCATAAGAATATAAATATTTTATTACTGCCCACAATCCCCTCTTTTAAAATGTTAGAATCCTCCAACCTACTTCAAATCCAATGTGCAATATTCATTTTAATAGTTTTCTTAGATGGCAACTGAAGATGATAAGCAAAGGAATAATCTTTTTTTGTCTTCACACAAATGTACACCATAATCCAAATTCTTATAATAATCACAGAAAGCAAGGAGCTTTTGAAAATAGGACTATGGAAGGACTGACGCTGAAGCTGAAACTCTAATACTTTGGCCACCTGATGCGAAGAACTGACTCCTTGGAAAAGACCCTGGTGCTGGGAAAGATTGAAGGTGGGAAAAGAAGGGGACAGCAGAGGATGAGATAGTTGGATGGCATCACCAAATCGATGGACATGAGTTTGAGTAAACTCTAGGAGTTGGTGATGGACAGGGAAGCCTGGCATGCTGCAGTCCATGGGGTCACAAAGAGTCGGACATGACTGAGCGACTGAACTGAACTGAATATCCTTTGTATTTACCTCACAGGGAGACTGGCAAATGTACCTTGAGATGTAAAGTCAGAGCAGACTAGATGTTTCACGTTTTGTCACTTACTCTGGTAACTTGCCCAGCCTCTCAGAAAATCATTTCTCATCTATAAAATGTTGCTGATAATAACAACCTGCCCCATTAACCTCATCAAGTTGTTTAACATATCAAAGAAGAAGATATATGTGGAAAAACTTGAAAACTAAAGAGCATTGTTTTAGTGCAAAATACTATGGCAATACATGTTGAATTTAAAGGACTCTCAAAAGTGCATTATTAACCACAAGAGAGTGCTGAGTGAGGAACTAGGTAATAAAAGTCACAAATATTTAGAGACTATAACTTGAAGTTCATATCAGGAATTATGAAAATCATTCATATTTCTGAATTCCATTGAGAGACCTCTACTGTAAGTTCACATAATCAGCTGATATGTTTTTAACCCCTTCTTTCCTTTTAAAGGGAATCTGCTGTATGTTTGCCTTTTGATGATAGAAAACTGAACCAACTTGCCCTGCTGTCTTCTGAATGTTATATAACAACATCTACTGTTCTCTTTTTCTCTAAGATATTGAGGATGTGAATGTATATTTGTTTGACTGCAGTCTAATGAGACTTCCAAGAGATGATCTTTTAAACTGGTTTCTATCCTAGCTTTCATATATCCTTTTAGAAGAGAAGAAAGCTCCTCAGTCTAGCTTATCAAAACAGGAAAATACATCTTTTAAAGAGATTAATACTACATGTGACCAAAATAGACTTAAAGATTCACATTATACAAATCAGAGAGAGTTTATTAAGAGTAGAAATTGTATCCGGTTATAAACCCAACCCTAATCTAAGTTTATATTCTTCTGGATGGCAGTATCAATGTACATTTTTTCTAAATGTCTTTTACAGTGCTATAATTAAACTTCTTCAAAATAGTACCTTAAGGTATTGTATCAGTAAAAATATATATATAAAATACAGATCTTAGACTAAAGAATGTTAATCTCTTTGTTAATATTCCAAGGTAGGAAATATATATGTATATATATGTATGTATCTTGAATAATACTTGCTCATAATATTTTGTATATTTTTATCAAATTTTCTCAGTGATAAATGTCTGAAACACAAGTCAAATGAAGTGAGTAATGCAAAGAACAGTACAAAGTACATTTTTACTGCTGTCTCCTAATTTCTTTTAAGAAATATCCCATTACTTTTGGAAAAAGTATGTAATTATGCTTGTTTCCCTAACGATATATTATGCAAATCTCAATTTTTAAAATGCCCATAGAGTGAAAAAATAAGAGTTGGAATGTGTATTTTAAAATTTTTTACATGCTTGCCAATACCTATATTCTCTTTCCATCCAAAGATAAAGTCCAGGTGATTTTTTTTTTCACTAAAATGTCTGTATTTTTTAAGAAAATAGCTGGCTTCAAATCTGTGGTTTATCTTTAGAGAACTAATCTTTTTTCCATGCAAGTATGTTGCTTCTGCACATAAAAAGTCATCCTGTGTTGTCTGGGGCGACGAAAAGATGGGAATGAGTTTTCTGAGAAGTAATCAGCAATACTTTGGGAACATTTTGGTCATAGTTTCCAATTAACTCTGAAGAGTTTGAGTAATTTAGTACCAGACCTCAGGAGAGAGGGGATAAAGACCTCTTTGATGCATATGTCGGTGAATGGCAAACCAGCAAATTTGCATTGAAAATGGATTTTTTTGTTTGTTTGTTTTGAAACAGAGACCAGCTAGATCTTCCTACTGCAGTTGGAGTGATAGAATATCTTTACATGTGTGGGTTCCCTCTCAGTAGGTTTCTGTGTATTGCAGTGATGGCTCTATGGTAAAATAACAAAGAGATGAATTTTTGCTCCAAAACGAAGGCCAGGATTCAGTGGCATAAACTTTCCAGCACTTCCTTTCTTTTATGACTTCAGTGAATATATCAGAGAGGAGTGGACACTAATATCCATTTTCAAATTAGAAAACTGTCTTTTTCAGAATTCAATACTTGAACTATAATCCTAATTCCACCACTTCCTTGGGTTCAACTTTGGGAAAGTCATTGTGGTTCTCTCAGAATCAGTCTTCCTAACAGCAAAATGAAACTAGCAATGACCTATGAGATATATCTAAAAGGTTTCTGATTGTTATGAAAATCAATTCAATTAGGCAGACTTTTGTTGAGCATCCATTGCTGTATTTTGAGATAAAGCCCAGTGATGATCCCCACTTCCTTTCATAAGAAAAGGGGAAAAAAAAGTGTTGAAAAAAGATAGATTTATCACTTGTTAAGGAAATTGACATAGAAGTTCATGAATACGGTGTGATGCATATTATATTCAAGCTACTGTTAGGGAATCCAGATGAACTACAACCTGAATCATATTGTCAGTTCAGTTCAGTCACTCAGTCATGTCCGACTCTTTGTGACCCCATGGACTGCAGCGCGCCAGGCTTCCCTATCCATCACCAACTCCCAGAGCTTGCTCAAACTCATGTCCCAAACTCATGTCATGAATCATATTGTAACTATAGGTAAATGTCTAAATAGCGGTCTCCTCCACCAGACTTGATTGTGTTAAATGTCAAAGTGCACGTCCATGTCTCACTAACTTTAGTGTCACCAACACCATGCATGAATCCTGGCACATAATGCATGTAGATGAGGTGCATGCATCACCTAATGCACGAGTTGTTGGTAGGCATGAGATTCAGGTTTAAAGATAACCTGTATGGAAGTTGAAGTCAGTGGGAAAGAACGAAACATCCAAATGGAAGCATATGAAGAAAACAAACATACTGTAGGTAGAAAAAAAAAAGGGGGAGGTTAACTTATGAAATGGTGAGAGAATAAATCTGAACATACTTTTAAAATTTTTGAAGAGTTCTGTAGATATCAGATTTTAAATTTATTTTCTGTGCTAGCTTAGAGCCTTCATCTCATACTCAGTGTCAATAGTTACATTAAAGGAACGGAATATTTTTCTCACTTTAGAGTTCAGTAACAGTGGAGAAAAGAGAAACATTCTCTCGGTTGCCAGAACCCTTCTGGGTCATCTATCTAAGTAGATATTTTCCAAAGACACATAAAGTCATAGTCTTAGAATTATTGCTAGAAATGGAACTAATAGGATCCTGGCCCAAGTATTCTTGAAGGATTTTGCTTAGATTCATGCTTTTCATTAGTGCACATTGCCAATAGAATTGCTGGAGATTAAAAGGAATCCTTTCTACAAACTACTGTATAGCCATAGGTAATAAAATTCTAGCTGCCTCGTGAAAATACAATACAGACTTATTTTTTAAACAAAAGGAGAATTAATTCGTTGGCTAGCAAACCAGTAGAATCTGTTATGATCACAGAGAATTTGAACTTCAGGTTAACTCTGGTTCTATGAGTAGTGTTTGGCCTAAAGTCCAAGTGCTTGCTGCTAAGGTACTCATTTTCTCTGATCTATATCTAACAAACAAACAAACAAACAAAAAAACCACATCATCCTGTAATACTTTCCCTAAAACTATCATAGGAAATGATAGTTGTTAAAGTGCAAATAAACCAGGAAGGAAAGATTGAAAGTGTTTTATTTGGTTGCTGCTGCTGCTAAGTTACTTCAGTCGTGTCCAACTCTGTGCGACCCCATAGACAGCAGCCCACCAGGCTCCCCTGTCCCTGGGATTCTCCAGACAAGAACACTGGAGTGGGTTGCCATTTCCTCCTCCTGATAATACCAGGACACAGATGAAAATGTTACTTAACAGAAGACCAAGTGGTGTGAATTTCCCCAGTTGGTCACACTTTCAGAAACATCTGGGAAAAATATCAGATTGAGCCTTTTTTTCTCCAAAAAATATTCAATGTGTTTGTTTCTGTTTGGTTATATATAATGTGTGTGTATATGTATTTGTGTGTGTGTATAATCATTTAATACAGTGCAGTGATGAACTATCATCCCTGAATGTGTCTAATCATGGAATATTGTCCATATATTAATTAAGCTCTTCAGCCTTACCTTGGAAAGTCATAGGCTTCCCTTTTTTCTTTTGCTTTTTATGTATTAGGTTGACCCATAACAAATTAGTGATTTTCAACTAAGAAAAAAAATCTGGAGTCTTAGAGATTTATTCAGAGATACCATGGTGTGGGTGTGGGTGTAAGTGTATGTGTGTGAAGGATCAAGGTATACTCTGATTGCCTCATTGATAATCAGTTCTTGAAAAGAAAGTGGAGATGCTGAAGACATGCCTTCTGTGATTTTTCCCCTTTATGCAGACTTGTGTAGGTGGGGGGTTGTACTAAACTTTATAGCTCCAACATGTTGTCCTTTCAGTAGATTCTTGCTTCTAACTGGTGATAATGCCTCATCTACAGATCTCCTTAAAGGGCACCCAAAGGTATAGTAGCTCTTCAGGCTCAATTGCTGAGTATGAGAATCCTCCATCCTGTCTCCTTTCGTGACCACAATCTGTGCAAGTGGTTGTATATTTCTCCACATACATTTTTTAACAAGTATATTTTTCAAAGTTTTATTTAATATGACAATTCAACAGGTCAAGTTCCCCAGAAGTCAGATTCTGAGAAAGTGATTAATGTGTAGGAATTTCTTTCTTTCTTTTTTTTGTAGAGTGCTCTCAGGATGAATACCTGTGAGAGAAGAAAGGGAAAGAAGCAGGATAGGGCAGAAGGAGAAGCTGGGCTTCAATTCATTTGTAACCTCAATATTGACTGATCCTCCTCCCCTTCCCTCCCCTCCAGAATTGTCCAAAGCTGGAGCAGGGGCTAGACTTTTATAAAAAGTCCACATATTAACCAGTCATTGGAGGCAACCTGCCTGCATCCAGCAGCTTTCCCAGGAGTTATAGCAAAACACGTTGCTGCTTAGTCACTCAGTCATGTCTGACTCTTTGTGACCCACCCCATGGACTGCAGCAGGCCAGGCCTCCCTGTCCCTCACTGTCTCCCGGCTGTTTTCACAAGTTCATGTCCATTGAATCAGTGATGCTATACAACCATCTCATTCTCTGCTTCCCTCTTCTCCTTTTGCCTTCAGTCTTTCCATACTGTTCATGGGGTTCTCGCAGCAAAATTACTGGAATGGTCTTCCATTCTCTCCTCCCCTAGACCACATTTTGTCAGAACTCTCCACTATGACCTGTCTGTCTCAGGTGACCCTGCATGGCATGGCTCATAGCTTCAGTGAGTTAAGCAAGCAAAACGTACTTCAGTTCTGAAAGAGAGGTCTGGACATCCCAGCACAGCATCCACTACACCAGTAGTTCTCAAAGCTTGGTCTCTCCAGCATCAGTGATGCTCAAACTTGAGCATATATCAGAATCGCCTGGAAGACTTATTAAAATACAGCTCACTGGACTCCACACAGAATTTCTGGTTCACCAGGTCTAGGGTGTGGCTTGACAACTGGCATTTCTAAGTTCTCAGCACTGATACTGCTGGGCTATGGAACATACTTTGAGAACCACTGTACCACACTGCCTGTATTTACCTATGGAGAATGGTGTACGGTGCCCTTATGAACAGAAATAAAACCTTTTGAAGTCAGCATCCCATTCCATATGCCATCAAATTCTCAGCTTTTTTTGTGCATTCTATACCTGGACTTGCTGATAACTAAACTTTGTTATGTAAAAAAGTACTTAACTGATGCAGTAAATTATATTTGTAAAACATTATTACTATTTTATGATAATCTGGTCATTGTTACTTTTAAAGTTCAAGCCAAATTTTCTCCAGGGCCCATAATTTGATAACCTGGATATTATCATTAAAAAATAATCTATTTCAAGGTCTTTAGTTTTGTTCAAGGAAATTTTTTTATTGCTTTATGATTCTCATTGGTACATTTTCTATTTATCGTAGAAGTCATTTAAAGGCATACAATTATGGAAAATTTTAAAGTATGGTATATATTCAGAACTATTTTGAATGCACAAATATGGCATACAAATACCTTTGACTCATCTAGTCTAGACTTAGCACAATTAAAATTTAAGAATTCAGTGTACAAAGATAGATCTCAGGAAAAAGGATGCAGCCTTAAATCTCCCACACAAGCCAGAGGTAACAGTCTCACCTCTGATTGAAGAGATTTTCTGCCATTGCTGCCACTGAATTTTGTCTAACATATTTCCAAATTGGAAAATATTCAACCCGATGTTGTCAATATTTCAGGCCACAAGGGTGTCGTTTAGGAAAACGGTACCTTACTGTCCTGAAAGAGTTACTGCTCTTCCCTAAGGGCCTAATTTACAAAGCAGCGAACTTGGTGGTAGGATTGGGCTGGAAATCTCATTGTCTCGGTAGAACACTTTCATCTGATTTATGTGCATCACATTTTCCAAATAACTCTTGGAAAGTTATTTACTAGTTACTTTCTCTGGAAGCCAAGGGTAAGTGGTGTTTCTCTTTAAGGTTAGAGAAGCTGGGATGCATCAAGTACAGCTCATCATGATGATGAAGCTGATAATAAAATGCGCAGTATCTAATTCTCTGCCATGAGGGAGTTTCACACTGCCCCTTTTATTTTGTGTGACTTTGGAGTATGTTAGAAAATACATCAGTGTCTAACCCTGCATTTGTCTCCTGAAATGTGACAGCTTATTTCTATGCCAAATTTGGAGCTGGAGGTAGAGTAAATCTTAGTGATTTCTAGTGTACAAGTCAACCTAAAATATTAGCTAGCACTGGCTGAAATTGCCCCATTTGTTAGTCAGAAATGGTCAAACGTTAGCAATTACACAGGCTTCAACCTGTATGTTGTATGTTTCACACCAGATTATAACATTATGTTTCTCAGTGTTGTCACAACGGTTCTGAATTTTTAAATCATAATAAACAAATAAATAAATAATAAAAGTTACTTTGCTCTTTCTCCCTGCATTGATAGTTTGTCTGGAAACTAAATAAGCAAGGAACCAGCAGTTCAGGCTAGCCCTTGAACTCCACGAGGTTTAACTGATTTGCCCAACCAGAGCACCAGGCTACCTTTCAGTTGTTTCTGTATTCAAGTTTATTTAGGAGTTGATAAATAGCTTAGTGCAATGCTTCCTTTTTTCCAGTTGCTGCACCCTCATAAACCTATTCTCCCCTCCACCAGTTAATGCAGACAGAAGATTTTTATCCAGTATGAGCACCAAAACTACACTGTGGAAGACTGTATGCTCAGCAAAAACCTCACCCATGATGAATAAACAGCTCTTCCGGGGGCTTTGCTGCCGCTGGCTCGGCAGGAGTTGTTTATTGCCTGGTTTGCACATCCCATGATAAAGTTGCTGCTGAAATAAATTGCAGTTTTGCATAATTATTGACAATCACATCTTAACAAGCAGTGTGTATCATATTCAAGTGTTCAGTTGTTTTTAAATCCATTTTTAGCTTATGTTGAATCCCAGAAAGTGTTTGTGTAGTAATAGAAGGCAAATATGACATTTAAATAGAGTACTAATTTCCTTATTGCAAAAAAAATTTACCTGAATCTTTTTAGATGGGGCTGTTACTGACTGCCTCAGGCAATTTACCTTCCCAAGTTATTATTATGTAGATGTTTGCTGAGGGCATCCGTGTGTGTATCCACAATACATGCATTATATATATTGTCAGAAAATATGAATAGCTCTTTTGTGGATTTTTGTGTCATTAGGGAATTTGATTCATTCCTTCTATAAGATTAAAGAAATGAGAATGGAATGTAGGCATAGGGAATTCACATTTTTGAGCAACTATGTGACTTATAATGTGTGAGGCACTCAGCTTCACACACGTTGCATTTTCAGTCTCATCAATACAACAATATGTATTGCAGATGAGAAATCAGAGAGGTTAAATAACTTACATCACACTCAGTGGAGGACTCAGGGATTTGAACCCAGTGTGTCTGGATTTTAAGCTCCACTTTTTCCATTACCCGTAAAATTTTTCTTTTGGAAAATATTCTTAGTTGTATGGCCATCAGGTGATGCAAAAGGAAGCTAATACAATAGTTAGAACACGCTGATGTTATGCGGATTACATTTTGCACAATGTTTGCTATGAAATATGTAGTTTTTCTACTTCTTAATCTTTTTGTTCCCTTTTGCTCTACAGTCCCCTTCTCCTTCTTCCTCCAGTGTTCAACTTTCCATTGTAGGTTTGCATTTCTCCTGGCCTATTTAATCATGGTTTCCTGCCTCAGGTGACAGTAAAGATAAGCATGGTAGATTTTAGGGTTTTATCTATAGAGGTTAGTTTCAACTTTTGCCGCATATTAAAAGAAAATTTCAAAATTGACCAGCCAAAAATAAGATGATTTTTAAAACAAAGATTTTTTTGAAATTTAACTTTCAAAAGTCTAAAAGTCCAAATACACACACACACACACACACACACTCACACACGTGCGCGCGTGCCCATGCTACTCTAGTGGTTGATGCTTTCAAGTGGAATTTTAGCAGCCACTCATATTTGTTGCAGTGTTACAATTTAGTCCCTTTGATTTTGCTCTTTTTGTGGGATTCACTGGCTGCACCATTCTGATAATTGAGGATAATTGCATCTGGACATTTGTTCCTTTGCAGAGTGAGTGAGCGTGAAACTGCTCTGGAAGAAACTCATAGATTACTGCAACAGTTTCCCCTGGACTTGGAGAAGTTTCTTGCCTGGCTTACAGAAGCTGAAACAACTGCCAATGTCCTGCAGGATGCCACCCATAAGGAAAGGCTTCTGGAAGACTCCAAGGGAGTAAGAGAGCTGATGAAACAATGGCAGGTAAGACAAGCGTTTCTACTTTTATAACTTGTGAATTCAGCCAAAGAATCCTCAGCATCTGTCCTTGTAGTTGATATGCCGTGGACAAAAATAGTGGTTTTATGTGGCCTTATGTATTTAGGCTTTTGGACTAGAAAAAGAAAGAGGGAGAAGCAAAACATCATTTTTTATTTCATTTAACACCCCAGTCTTCTAAATAGTATGTGATTTTGACCAGGAAAAATTTGCGCATGAAGCTGGAGCTTTGATAAGAAGAAACTTTGCTCAGAGAAAAAGAATTAGGGGTTGGTTTATTAAATTTGAAAAAGTTGCCATTTTTGAGTGTTTATTTAATATTTTACAGGAAAAGCATCTGTATGAATTGTCTGTTTTATTTAGCGTTGCTAACTGAATCAGTTTCCCTTCATTACTTTCCAATACATTTTGAAATGTTAATCTGGCCTTTTGTAGCTTTCCTCCTAACATAATCTGTGAAAATAAAAACGAGATGGCTAACTTTGTCATAGTTAATGATCACACAATTTTCAGACAGTTGTTTTTCCTAGAAACAAAAATCATTGCTATAAAATTTCATATGCATAAACAGCAAAAACAGAAGTTTCAGGTTGTTTTATTTACTTGAAATCTTGGTGTGAATCATATTCTATAGTTCAGGAAAGCTCCTGATATTTAAATACTTTGGGGACATGATAGAGTTTTCCTGACTTATTGGAGTTTTGTTATGTAGAGTTGAGTTTTCCGACTTGAAATAAGAACTTTACTAGTACCACAAAGAAACTTTGGAGTATTTGAATGATATGATCCATTTTTAGGACTAACTTCAGTTTTTTAATACTTTAAAATTATGGCAAAAGAAGTGATAGTGTATTCCAGGTTGAAAAATAATTCCAAAATCAAATCATAGTAAGGAAAGTTTCTTCTCCTCCCTCTCCTTGTTCTTCTTTTCTTCTGTTTTGATACGAGAGCTGATCTCCTTTGTATATAGAGTAGATGACAGTGGCAATTTATAGCTTCTTGAATTACTCATTCTTGCTTCTCATTCTCCTCAGACTCCACTCCCTCCTTCACAATGTGTGTTGAGTCACTTTGATCATTTGGAGGTAGTTTACATAGATAAAGCCAGGTATTGTTCTAAACAGGTATCTCCTATGACTTGTGGATGTAAATGCAGTGTAAGGTTTGTTTTTTTTGGTCACTCTTAGGTAAATGGTTAGAAAATATGCTGCTAACATATTTGACTTATGCTGCTGCTATATTTCATTAAAAAAGTTTATCTAGCCTTGTAAATGCCCACAAAGCCACCCTGGAGTTTTAAATATGTGGATTTACATATTCCCATCAGGTATGGTAAATAACGAGTAAAACTTTAAGTGGATTTCTTTTTTTTAGCAGATTCCTTTCAAATTTAAAGATTGTTCCAGTGACTCTTTTATAATAGGGATTTAATAAAATATTTTTTAAATTCATGGATAAGTCTTGTTGAAGACAAAACAAGAATATACCCATCTCCTATACATTTTATATTTGTATCTGCAGTACTTATACAACAAAAATTCATACTGAAACGTCTCATCATGAGAAACTTCAAGATTCTGAATCAATGAGGAAAAAATGGCAGTGTTTCCTAACTATGTGTATTATGAAAGTGTGGAGAATAAAGTGCATTTTGGGTTTAGATTTCTAATCTCTTTCAAAAACAGTTGGAAATTATGCTGAGGAAACCTTCTTACCTTATTCTCTATTACTCATTAAAAAATCTATTTATTCTTAAAAGCCATGTAAAACTCCCTTAGAGTTCCTGAAAACCTTAGACATACCATTTTTCTCTTAACTATAATAGGACTAAGATTCCAATGTTATTTTAAAACAGAGACCATTTTCTCATTCCCTCTCTATTAATATTGTGTCTTCTATAAATTCCACTTGCCTGAGGTTGAAACTACATTTTATGGATAGGAATGACATTTATAGCCAGCTCTGATTTTCAGTTAGATGGTTGAATAATGGTCTTTTGATGAAAGATTGGAAGATGTCATGGTAAAAACTCTAAACTACTGAAACTATTGATTATTGTTAACGGCACATTTCAGCTGATAGAATTGAATCAAGATACTGGGGTTTAAAAGCAACAGCTTGAAAATAATGAAACTACATACCTTAGGAAACTATATTCAGTTTCAGTATTTCAGCTAAATGGAAGTGTTTGCTTTTTTCCCCCTCTGAAGAAGATTATTTTTTTTTAATTTTGAACAAAAGGGATGTTCTATAATACATGTGAAGGAATCAAGTGTAATGGTATGCCTTTCACTTCGTCTGCAGAAGCTGGTAGCATTACATTCATTGTATGATTCATGCTATATAGAAAGAATAGTGCTTACATATTAAAAATGAAATTCCAAATACCTAGCCAGAACATCAGCTCTCCCAGCAGATCCCAATATATCTATCCAACCTAAAGCAGTGATGTTTTACTTTATACAAATGCTGCAGAATGGAGACGGGGGTGAAAACCTTCATAAAATAGGTTTTTCTCTATGACTGTCAATCAGTTTTTCTATATATGGAGACTCCAACTCTTGCTAGACTGCCTATCACTGCTTATCACCCACTTCATAGGATGTCTAATTCTCTCAGCAATAATTATAATTCTTGGGTTTGATAAGCATACATGTATTATGAAACATATGCTTCCTGAAAAGAATTAACCTGATTAATTCCACTCTGGAAGCCATTAAAGTTTCTTCCTTATATGAGAAAAAATAATGTTATTTACTTTGCTTATTAAAAACAAGGTCATATTTGTCCCCGTACTTTAGGATGAGATCTTTTCTTATAGAGTATTGGTATTTCTGACAGTATAACTGGCATCTTAAAGCCAATGTATTTATAGCATGCCATATAGAGGTCTGTGAAGTGACAGTTTGAAAAGTTTTAAATTGCAAATTTATTCTTAAAATGAAGAATTATATTCATAATTGTATCAGATTCTTCCTGTGTCCAAAGCATTTCCTACTTTGGGCCTTAGAGAATTGGTAAAGATGGCCACAGTTCTAAGTGCTAACATAAAACTATCAGTTCAGTTCAGTTCAGTCCAGTTCAGTCGCTCAGTCGTGTGCGACTCTCCGCGACCCCATGAATCACAGCACGCCAGGCCTCCCTGTCCATCACCAACTCCCGGAGTTCACTCACACTCATGTCCACAGAGTCGGTGATGCCATCCAGCCATCTCATTCTCGGTCGTCCCCTTAACCAACTGAAAATGGGTAGACTCTGCATCTTTGCTAATATTTCACAAGAATTTTCACCAATCTTAACTGATTCTCTAATCTTAACTGAGATCATTGTAATAGCAGCTTGTAAAGAAGGTATGTGGGGATGGGTGTGCAGTGGGGAGAGATGTTCATAAAGGTAAGATAATTAGGGTCTTTTTCTCAGCAAGAGAGACTATGGAGCAATTAATATTTGAGATTCCCTCATCTGTGATCTAGGACTTCCCTGATGGCTCAGATGGTAAAGCGTCTGCCTACAATGCGGGAGACCCAGGTTCGATCCCTGGGTTGGGAAGATCCTCTGGAGAAGGAAATGGCAACCCACTCCAGTACTCATGCTTGGAAAATCCCATGGACAGAGGAACATGGTAGGTTATAGTTCATGGGGTCCCAAAGAGTCGACATGACTGAGCAACTTCACTTCATCTGTGATCTGGGTCCTGTCTCAGGCCGTATCTCTCAACTGCCTCCCTCCTCTAATTTCATTTGTTTTACCTGTATCACCTCCCAACCTCCTCCAGCCATTATAGAAAAACTCTTCTACTAAACAAAACACTTCCAGAGAGAAAAGGTTGATAAATTTTGGATTGTACATCAGAGTCTACCTGGAAATTGATTCAGTTCAGTTCAGTCACTCAGTCGTGTCCGACTCTGCGACCCCATGAATCACCGCACGCCTGGCCTCCCTGTCCATTCCTCATTCAGTATCCTATCTTTTTGCCTTTTCATACTGTTCATGGGGTTCTCAAGGCAAGAATACTGAAGTGGTTTGTCATTCCCTTCTCCAGTGGACCACATTCTGTCAGACCTCTCCACCATGACCCCCCCCCACCCCCCGCCTTGGATGGCCCCACACGGCATATCCTAAATTTCTAAATACATAGTTAAAATTGAGGGAAAGTAGGCAATGGCAAGCCACTCCAGTACTCTTGCCTAGAAAATCCCATGGACGGAGGAGCCTGGTGGGCTGCAGTCCATGGGGTCGCTAAGAGTCAGACATGACTGAGCGACTTCACTTTCACACATTGGAGAAGGAAATGGCAACCCACTCCAGTGTTCTTGCCTGGAGAATTCCGGGGACGGGGAGCCTGGTGGGCTGCTGTCTATGGGGTCACATAGAGTCGGACACGACTGAAGTGACTTAGAAGCAGCAGCAGCTTCTTCAATGTTGCTCACAATCTATCTTGGCCCAAAGGAATAAAGAAGAATGCAACCTTAATAGCAAAATTAGTATCCTGAATAAATTAGATTGTCACATTGGTTGGTGCATTTGAAAAGAGAGGTAATCCAAGTATCCCTAATTCTAAGAAAAGAAAACCCTTTGTGTATGCCTTTCTGTTGCTATAATTTGAACTGAGTTTCATATGTATTTTTTAATCTTTCTACTTTGGTGTCCAAAGATTATGAAAGTTTACTTTGATGTTTTTATTTTGCCTATTAATATCTGCCTGCCATTTTTTATAATATGCAAAACATAAATGTATAGGAAAGGAAAGTGAAGTCGCTCAGTCGTGTCCGACTTTTTGCAACCCCGTGGACTGTAGCCCACCAGGTTCCTCCGTCCATGGGATTCTCCAGGCAAGAATACTAGAATTGGATGCCATTTCCTTCTCCAGGGGATATTCCCGACCCAGGGATCGAACCCAGGTCTCCTGCATTGCAGGCAGACGCTTTAAACTCTGAGCCACCAGGGAAGCCCATATAAATGTATACATATATTATAGACATATATATTAAATTTCCATAAGAATGTTGATTAATTCATCAAATCTTTATTAAACACCATTAGATGTCTAGCGTGGGGTTAGGACTAGCATTACAAACATAATTAGATGTTTTTCAAGCATAGTTCAAAGAACTGGGTTATATAATCAATTCAATAAATATCAATTCACATTTTTTAGCAGAAAGGTATAAAATTAGTAGAATAGAAAAATAACAAGAGTCTATCCCTCTTAAATAAGTCAGTATTATTTTGTGAAGATTTGGTTTCAACTATTTGCATATGTATGTATTTGTGTACATATTAGACTAATGTGTAACACATATTCAGAAACCTCTGTATTGGAGTATGATTTCTGCCTTTGGGATGCTTACATTCCAGAGGTGAGGATAGTTACACTAAGACAAAACTCTGGTAGTGTGATGAGTGTTACAGTAAAGGGCTGCTGCTGCTGCTGCTGCTAAGTCGCTTCAGTCGTGTCCGACTCTGTGCGACCCCATAGACGGCACCCCACCAGGCTCCGGTCCCTGGGATTCTCCAGGCAAGAACGCTGGAGTGGGTTGCCATTTCCTTCTCCAATGCATGAAAGTGAAAAGGGAAAGTGAAGTCTCTCAGTCGTATCCAACTCTTCGCAACCCCATGGACTGAAGCCTACCGGGTTCCTCCATCCATGGAATTTTCCAGGCAAGAGTACTGGAGTGGGGTGCTATTGCCTTCTCCACAGTAAAGGGCTAGACAGGGTCTAATAAAAACAGAAGATGATTCAGTTAAGCTTGCCAGAGCCTCCAGGAAACTCACCTGGAACACTGCTTTTCAGTCTTGGAAGAGATTTTTAAAATGCTAATTTCTGGAAAATCAAACTAGAAAATCAAACTGCATTGATCACAGCATGTCTTGTCCATGCTTCTCCTGTCCAGCCAAGGTTGAGAACTTCTGTTTTAAGAAAGTTAGAAGAATGTGTCAAAAGTGAGCTAGATGCGCAGAGTTAAAAAGGGATTTCTGGCATAGGAAACAGGATATTGAAAGTCCTGGACAGTTGGGTAGTTTGAGAATCAAAAGGTACTTCTTTATGGCTGGGGTGGCTGGGGTATGATTATTATAAGAAATGTGATTGGAAAGATCAGCTGAGGCTAAATTATGTGGAAATGCAGCATGATAGAGTAGAGTATGAGCCTCGTAGGTAGGAAGATCACTTATTTTACCACTTGTTGTCTCACCTCTAAGTCTCAATTATATCATTCTGTACAAAAAAGATAAAGCTTCACAGAATTTTGTGAGAAATACATAATAGGATACATGTGAAATGCCCACCAGAGGGGCAGAGTGTTGCACTCAAATTGCTCGGTATGTGTTAGCTGTCTTTTCCCTCCTTCTTTCCACCTATGTTTAAGAGTTTGGACTATTTTTAGTCTATGAGAAGTCACAGCATATTTTTAGGCAAGGAAATGAAATAACCTAACTTATGCTTATGTTTTTGAAAGATCGCTCTGGTAGATAAGGAGAATGAATTGGAAGGATACGAGACCTGTCCAGGAATAAAAGTTAGATAGTTATTTCTGTAATATTCCAACCAGTAAATGACCATTAAGATGTTGAGGCTAAACAAAAGCAACATATACGTGAACTGTTTGGAGGTAAAAACTAACACTGTGATGCACTGGGTTGGCCAAACATTCAGGTTATTCTGTAACATCTTACAGAAACACTCAAATTAACTTTTTGAACAACCCAATAGATTGTGGGAGGAAGAGGTGAAGGGGAAATGTGAGGTACAGTAAGGAGTCACTGACTGCTTACCATTTGATGTGACCAGATGCCTACACAGAGTTGCAGAATTAAAGAGGAGAAATTGTTATAGGAAGAGGAAGCAGCCAGTTTTTCTTTCTCAAGATTACTCCAGCTATGCGAGGTCTTTTATGTCTCCATACAAATGTTAAAATGTTTTTGTCCTAGTTCTGTGAAAAATGCCATTGGTGATTTGATAGAGATTGCATTGAATCTGTAATTTTCTTTGGGTAGTATAGTCATTTTCAGAATACTGATTCTTCTAATCCAAGAACACGATATATCTTTCCATCTGTTTGTGTCATCTTCAATTTCTTTCATCAGCATCTTACAGTTTTTGGAGTATAGGTATTTTGTCTCTTTAGGTAGGTTTATTCCTGGTTATTTTACTCTTTTTGATGTGATAATAAATGGAATTGTTCCTTAATTTCTCTTTTTGATCTTTCATTGTTAGTATGTAGAAATGCAACAGATTTCTGTGTATTAATTTTGTACCTGCAACTTTATCAAATTCATTGATGAGCTCTAGCAGCTTTCTGGTAACGTCTTTAGGATTTTCTATTATAGTATCATGTCATCTGCAAATGGTGACAGTTTTATTTCTTCTTTTCCACTTTGTATTCCTTTTATTTTTCTTCACTGATTGCCATAACTAGGACTTCCAAAACTATGTTGAATAAAATTGGCAAGAGTGGACATCCTTCTCTTGTTCCTGATCTTGAAGGAAATGTCTTCAGCTTTTCACCATTGAGTATGATGTTAGTGGTAGTTTTATTGCATATGGCCTTTATTATGTTGAGACGTGTTCCCTCTGTGCCCACATTCTGGAAAGTTTTTTCATAAATGGGTTTTGGAATTTGTCAAAAGCTATTTTTGCATCCAGTGAGATAATCATATAGTTTTGATTCTTCAATTATATGATGGAGTATTACTCAGCCATTAAAAAGAACAAAATAATGCCATTTGCAGCACCATGGATGGACCTAGAGATTGTCACACTGAGTGAAGTAAGTCAGATGGAGAAAGAGAAATATAGTTTGATATCACTTATATGCAGAATCTAAAAAGAAATGATATGAATGAACTTATTTATAAAACAGAAACAGACTCACAGACTTAGAGAGCCAACTTACAGTTACCAGGGGGGAAGGTTGGGGGGAAAGGATAGTTAGGGAGTTTGGGATGGACATGTACACACTGATATATTTAAAATGGATAACCAACAGGGACCTATTGTATAGCACAGGGAACTCTGTTCATTAGTATGTAACAATCTAAATGGGAAAATAATTCAAAAAAGAATAGAGACATGTATAACTGACTCACTTTGCTATACACCTGAAACTATCACAACATTGTCAGTCAACTAAACTCCAATATAAATACAAAGTAAAAAATAAAATAATTAAATGGGTAACAAAAAAAGAATGCAGCTGATTTTGAGGTGTCTGTGAATAATAAAGGTGAAAATAACACCTCCCTTGAGGCACTTTTGAATGTGGATCTAATTTGGAGAAAGATATAGGTCAAAGATATAAAACTGAAGGACATCAACATGGACTCCATAAAAATATATAATATTACACAGAAATCAGTGTCATTGTTACTTGAATTTCTCCATTCAGAAATATATCTAGAAGTCACTGAAAGATTACTTGCTGTAGCACAGAATTGGTCTTAAATGATGCCATCTTGTGCTATTTAAAAAGACAGCTCTGAAGACTCTTGTAAATGTTTTAACCATGAAAAAAGACAAAGACCTAGCAAAGCTTTGGTGTAAACTTCTTACTGTGGAGAAAGCAAAATATTCGGGTAATGTATCCAAGTACTTGGTAAACTCTTTCCAGTTAGGGCAATTAATTTCTTTTCTTACATAAAAATGGAACATTTTGATTTACTTCTTGTTCTACAGTAGAAGTTTATACACATTTACAGTACTATGGATGGTAGTACTCAGGAATAGATTCAAGAGTCAGTCACGTGCTTTTTATTTTACTATAGTCAATAATTTATTATGTTCCATGGGGTTCTCAAGGCAAAAATGTTACAGTGGTTTGCCATTCCCTTCTCTAGTGGACCATGTTTGCCTGGCGTGCTGCAGTCCATGGGGTTGCAAAGAGTCGCACAGGACTTAGTCACTGAACAACAACAATTATGTTCCAAGTTTGGACCCTGAAATCCCTGTAGATCACAGAGAAAATCCAAAAAAGAAATTGAAAATAATTAAAAGTTTAGAAATAAAGTCAATGAGGACAAATGTTCAAGATTGGTGTTTTAGTGCCTACAATATAGAAAGTAATCCATTTATTGTTAACCAGTGATGGAAAACAATCACCTCAATATAATACAATGAGTTTAACCATTTGATTATAAGAGTTATGACACACGGAATCATCTTACCATGGTCTCTTTCATATATGAACATGTTAATTCAGTGTATTGAAACTTCAGGACCTACTTTTTTGGTGTTACCATTAAAGTTTGCTATTATTAACATTTGGAATGATTCAGGGAAGCACTAATTTAAATAACTTTGTAATTAAGTTATTGGATTATGTAATTTTATACATACTAACTAAAAGAAAGGCCCATATAGGTAAGAAAATAGTATGCCTACTGAAAACTGAATTTTGATAGACCCTAATAACCATTGTTTTTTATTCCCCACAGAACTTTTGTGAGGCTCTTATAAAGTAAAAATATTAAAGCACTTTGAAAAAGCTTCTTCAAGTGAAAGATTCTTATTAATGTTATGAATTACCATTAGAGAAAAGCCAAACTAAAGATGTAGACTTAATATCATACTCTTTAAAATCAACCGACTAAAATTATATTAATAAGGATAATAATAACTAAATTGTTCCATGTTTATAATTGGCAAATCAGTTTTACTTTCATTCTCTAATTTGATTCTCACTGAAAAACTCTGGTATTGGTACTATTATTTCTGTATTCAGATAAGGAGGGTAAAATTATGACAGTTCAGTGATTTAGCTATTATTACTTTTTTGAAAATCAACTATCCTGCCATTCATCACACCACCATCTTTTCAGTCAGAGAAATTTCAAACCAAATAGTCATTTCTATCTACATTGCCTTCTCACTTGCCATACTTTCTAGTTCGTTTTCAAGTTCTATCAGTTTTACATCTCTAATCTTTTACACCTGTTCATTTCTTTCCAGTCCACTTACCCACCACTCTGATTTATACTCATTACCCTTTACATTCCCTCACTCTTTCCTGCATTGCTCCAACCCAACCTGCAGATGACCATTTTCAATTAAGCTTTGTAAAACACAGTTTTTTAATGTAACTACCTGATAAATTCCATGAGAACAGGTATTTTATCCACTTTATTCTCTTATATATTCCTGTTGCTTGAGACAGTGCCCAGCACATAATGTATGTGTGTGTGTGTGCACGCGCACACACACATGCTCAGTCATGTCTGACTTTTTGCGACCCCATGGACTATAGCCTGCCGAGCTCCTCTGCCCATGGGATTTCCCAGGCAAGAGTACTGGAGTGGGTTGCCATTTCCTCCTCCAGGGGATCTTCCCAATCCAGGGATCAAACCCACGTGTCTTGTTGTCTCCTTTATTGGCAAACCGATTTTTTATGACTACCACCACCTAGGAAGCCTTCAGCACATAACAGGTGCCAATAAATATTCATTAAGTGAGTGAAAGAATATATGACTCCCCTGTTCAAACAACTTTTATGACTTCTCAAAGACCTCAGAATATTCTACAAACTCCTTCACCTGACCCACTAGGATTGGCCCTCAAACTTGTTTCTTCTTTTTCCTCTCCATGCACCCTTTGTTGTCATTTTTGTTTAGTCACTGAGTCATGTCCAACTCTCTGTGACTCCATGGACTGTAGCCTGCCAGGCTCCTCTGTCCATGGGGATTCTCCAGGCAAGAATACTGGAGTGAGTTGCCATTTCCTTCGCCAGGGGATCTTCCCAACCCAGACATGGAACCTGAGTCTCCTGCACTGGCAGGTGGATCCTTTACCACTGAGCAGCCTGGGAAGTCCCTGTGCACCCTTAACTCCTACTAAATCACACAGCTAACCTGTATACTTTTGTGTCTTTGATGACTTCTTTCTTTTCTTGGGAATCCTTTTCCTCATCTCAGTTTACCCAGATGCAACCTGAGTTTCACGGGAAGTCATATTCACATTCTTCCGTTTTCCCTGAGTCCTAGAGCTAGAAGACATCTTATCTCCTTCTCAATTCCCAGAGGCATTTCTTTGCACTTTAAATAACACTTAATGCTTTCTATGTTGTTTCAGAGGGGCTGGAGAAGATAGCATTTAATAGTGTGGGCTTTGAAACTTGACTGCCTGGGTTTGACTCATGATTCTGATACTTACTGACCATGGACACATTTCTTAATTGCCATCAGTTTAAGCAGCTATAAATCAAGGGAAATTATAACATTTATGTCATAAGACTATTGTGAGGGTGATATGAATTGATATATGTGAAGTGCATAAAATGATATTTGATACATAATAAGCAACAAGTAAACATAGCTGCTGCTGCTGCTAAGTCACTTCAGTCGTGTCCGACCCTGTGCGACCCCATAGACGGCAGCCTACCAGGCTCCCCCATCCCTGGGATTCTCCAGGCAAGAACACTGGATTGGGTTGCCATTTCCTCCTCCAATATGTGGAAGTGAAAAGTGAAAGTGAAGTTGCTCAGTCATGTCTGACTCGCAAGCGACCACATGGACTGCAGCCTACCAGGCTCCTCCATCCATGGGATTTTCTAGGCAATAGTACTGGAGTGGCTTGCCATTGCCTTCTCCTAAACATAGCTAGTATTATGTTATTACTATTATCAGATGTATTAATATAAAATATACATTTTTATAAGTAAACTTTTGTAATGTGTCTTTCACTCTAGAGTGCTTAAGGGCTCAATCCTCGTATGGGTTGAAAAACTCCTTAATAAGAAATGAATGAATTAATGAAACCATGCCAGAAATATTGGCTACCATGAGTGTTGAAACTCTGATTTTTTAAAATCTTTATCTTTTCTAACCAAGAAAAAATTAATAATCTTTAGTAGATTTTAGTTCTTAAATGTCAATATTGACTCGTGTTTGAAAAGCTCTTCAAAGTCTTCAGGTACAAACAAACCTTAATACTCCCATTCTTGAGAATAAACACTCTACACTGAAAATGGAAAAGAGACCTCTTGCCTTTTATAATGACCTCCTTGGGGAAATCAATTGACTTGCGACCCTTCTCTTTCAGTCAGACACCAGACATTGAAATTCCCTGAAATACACTTCAGTAACAGTAGTTTATTTTTCTCAAACGGTCTGACCATTTGGAAGTCATATCAATGGCTTATGGATATGTTACTAAAAGTAATAAAATTATTTTTAATTCATTCTTTGAGGGACTATTGGTGAAGATAAGCAGAAGTATGAGACTATTCACTCACTTTCTTTTAACTCCAGCAGAGCCTGGACAAGATCTAAATAATTTCAGGCTTTCTTCTCCAAACAAGAATAGAGAAGGTCAGAAAAGGTTTGACCACAGAAAGTCAAACAATTTCACGTTACTTTCTCCTCCTCCATTCAAAGATTTCTTGATGGTTAGGGGTCTTTGAAAGCAGTCTCTGCTGCTGCTGCTGCTGCTGCTAAGTCACTTCATTCTCTAGGCAAAGTAAAAAAGATATTCCTTTACATGATGGGTAGCAGTCCCCTCTTCTTATTGGAAAATTTTGAAATTGTGGATTAGAGGGATCAAATAAAAATCTCTCTAGTCTTTTATTTTAAAATTATTTTTAAAATGAACTTCATGAGGGTCTCTCTAGTGCCTTTCATAATTCTGATGAGAAAAATTTTCAGGTATTAATCAAAGATTAATAGTATTCAAAATAATTTAGATTATCAGCATGTGATTTTCATTCCACATGAGGTCCATTTGAAGTTTACAAGGTTTTCTAAATTATATTAAAATAAAATGTCAAAAAGTTTCACATTTTTTTTTCATTTTTCACAACACCAATCTTTGAAGAAAGGTTATTGAACAAAGGTCTATGCATAAATCAGTCATTCCCCGTAGAGGTAAAAGAAGCCATTACACCTGGTTGTGAAAGAGAGTTTCATAAATGTGGGAGAAATAAATCAATCCCCACTGGAGATCATATCAATCTAGATGGAAGAATGTCTATAACCTAATAGTGAGAAAGCAACAAATTACTTTTGTTTGTTCTTTCATCAGTTGCTGTCCTTGAGAGGTCTATTAACAGTTAACCATTCAATATTATTAGTAGTATAAATGTAATCTTGAATTCTCTGAAGATTTCAATTTTTTGCTCTAATTTGTATTAATCTCCAACAGCTTTTGCAGTATTATTCCTTAGGAGTTATAGAAAAAGTTATTCTCATCAGAAAGCAGCATTTCATTTGCTCTCAGGAACCAACGACATTTCACCTCTATTCTTTGCTCCCAATTCAACAATTCAACATTGGATTTGATTCAAGGAGGCAGCCCCAAATAGAATGAGACTTGGATGTTTATGAACTGCTTGACCAGGTATTCTTCCCAATAATTTACTCCATAAATTCTGTTTTTACAGTATTTTCACAAATGGTTGGGAAACTGTTGTACATTGCAGTTTTAAACACTGAAATGAATGTAGATAACATTTTTACCTCCTATGGGCAAGTGTTGACATTTTCTGTTTTGGAGTAGAAAACAGTGGTCATTATTGGAAGGCAACCATTGGAATGATCAGATAACGCTTAATTCATTTCTCATCAATAGCCTAAAAGAAATTTAGGCCAGTAACTATATAGAATAAAAGTAAATCTCAAGTGTAATTAAGTGTCTCTCAAATGGCAATATAGACACATACATTTTACTGCCCTATTTGCTTTTCTTTCTGTACTGTTTGCCCCAAGGTCTCATCTATACCAGTGTGTACCAATTAATTTCTACAATATACATGTAAATAACCTCATTTGCATTTCTCTACTCACTGTTCTGGGCACAAGGTTGTCTTAAGGACATCTTAGTTTTTCTCAGTTTAATCCATCTCTCCTATCATTTTCTTAGTGTATCTGTCTGCCTCTCTCTTTGCCTGTCACTTGCTTTCTGTCTCACGCTCATGTTTTTCATTTCTGTTTCTTTTCAAATGACTTTCAACTAGGCAGAAAGTACATCTCATGTCTCTGTGCCTGCCTCCAAGCTCTAACTCTTTCACTCACCCAGGACTCTCCTTGCTGAATTCTTTCTCTCATTTAGCGACTATCATTGCCATTGGACAAATGATAGAACCTCATTTCTTAAAGGACCAGAACATCCCCTTGAGCAAGTAATTAAAAGGATTCAGCCAATCAAAATATGAGCTATGTGGATGGATCCTGAAGACATTTTGCTAAGAGAAATAAGCCAGACACAAAAGGATATAATTATTGTGTTTGTGTGTATATATATATAAAATATAATTCCACTTGTATGTGGTACCTAAAATAATCAAATTCATAGAGATAGAAAGTTGAATAGTTACCAGAGGTAGAGGTAAGGAGTTAGGGGGCTTTTTGTTTAATGATACCTGAGTTTTGGTTTGAGAAGATGAAAAAGTTCTAGACGTAGATAATGGTGATAGTTGCCTAACAATGTGAATGTACTTAATGAGACTGAACTGTACATTTTAAAATGGTTGAAATAGTAAATTTTGTGTTGTGAATATTTTGTCACAGTTCAAAAAGAGCAATATGAGCCAACAGAGCTGTCGAGGGACTTTTTGTGGAAGTAGTATGGTAGCAGAGAGTGTTGGTATCTTATTTTATAGGTCAAGAAATTTGCATTCTGATTCTGACCACTAACTTGTGTGATCTTGGGGAAATCAGTTGCATTGTGAAGCCCAGGTTTATCTTCTAGAAAATAATGGAGCTAGATAAAAGAAATGTTTCTCTAAGTTCACATGCAATCTATACTCTCTCTACTTGGGAAGTTTATTAAAAATGCAGTGTCAGAAGCTGACTCTCTAGGGATGGGCCAGGGAATCTGCATATTTAAAGAGCCCCCAGGTGTTTCTTGTGCCCATTCAAATTTGAGAATCACTGGGCCAGATGCTTGCTTAAGGCCATTTTAGCTCTTGAAATTTGACAAATTTTGATTCTGTAAGGCAGATTCTCAGTGCTTATGCAAAAGAAAGAAATGAAGAAAATATTAGACTTTCTGCTTGTGTTAGAGAATTTTTCACTTGATATCCTCATCTCTGATGCCTAGCCAATCAAGAATGGTATTGTTTATTCCTCCCACTGTTTTGGAGAGGCATGAGGAAAAAAATAAGCCAGATGGTACTGAGGGAGATTTAACATTACCATTTTCTTTCTTTTTCCCTTTGCATATTGTGTAAAACTGCCCATGCCTCCGTCTGAGCCATGATCATTCATTTAATGTTATGATTTAATGGCTCATGACATTAAATTATAACGTAGCCTAACATGATCAAATTATAGGATCAGAAGGAAAGTTTCTTTTCTTGGGGCGATTTGCATTCCTTAAGCAAATTGTATTATTGGCTAAAGTTTTCATAATTATTTCTGAGCCTTGATTTAGGGAATCTTCTCTCTTCCATAGAAATGCATTTTGTAAAACAGGATCTAGACTATAATCAGTGTCTCAAAAGTAAAGTTAAGAAAGGGAAAAAAGGTTTTATTGTGCTTTGCTTTTATTTTGTGTGTGTGTGTTTAGAGTACTGAAATAAATTCTGAGACTATATGTGAGATTAAAAATGAAGCAGAATAATCAGATAATTATTACATACTCACTTGAATGGCTTATCCTAAGAAAAGCATAACCCCTGCAACAATATTTTACCAACCAATCAGTGAAGTACTAATCACTTTTATTTTGAATAAATAGTTTTACATCTGTAATCTTATGTTTGTTTTCCTTTTGTATATGGGCTCAAGCAATAAAATATATCATCCTTGGTTAATTCAAGCTAAGAAGATTTTATTTTGAACCGATTTTTGTTGTTTTCCTTATTTGAACTTTGCTCACATCTCTACATTTCTTTGCATATAAAATATTTTGTGTTATGAATGTGATTAAAATAGAAAATAGTTAATTTACAAGAGGGAAAGAGAGAGAGGGAAAGGGTAATAGAAAACTACAAATCACAACATGTTTTTCTATTCTGTGGAGTCTGTCAGGGCAACAGAGAAAGGCCTACCCAGGCCTAGTAACAAAAAGGAAAAAGAAATATGGTGGGAGTTTCTCCTGCAGCTTTACCAAGAAGTCTGAAAGGAGTTGTGTCAGAGTTTAGATTCTGTAAAACACAAACTATTTACCTGCCTTGTGAGAATCTCAAAATGAGTTTAGGTAGGAGAGGCATAGGAGTTGAAATCCAATAATATATGCAACAATGATCATGCCAGTGGTGCACATAGAAAGCAAATTAGTCCCCTAAAAGAGGAACCACATTGAAATTCCTTCTCTGAGCAAGATTTCAAACACCTTATTCTTTTACTTTTCTGTTTATGAAAATGGAATACCACCAGAAAACCAAGAATTTGGAAGACAAGATGAAAAAAACAAAATTGGAATTTTAAGGAAGAGACAACACACACAAGCACACACATGCAATGAGAGAGCATTTTGCCTACATGGTGTATCTGACTGAGAAGTCCCTTTGCTGCAGGGTTCCTCGCAGAAAATGCCTAACTCTCATGATGTGGTTTATTTTCTTTTATATGGCACTGGAAAAAGAAAATGTACCTAAACTCCTTAAGGGCAATGTTGTATTGTTATTCTTATATGTTTGTGCTTAGTTGCTTAGTCATGTCCAACTCTTCACAACGCCATAGACCGCAGCCTGCCAGGCTCCTCTTTCCAGGAGGATTTTCCAGGCAAGAATACTGGAGGGGGTTGCCATGCCCTCCTCTATTCCTATGTAGTATATTCTAAAAAGTAACTCTAGGTGTAAGATAGGACTTGTGACTCAAATAGCATATTCCACTCCCTGTCATAAAAATTACATCAGTCTGCCTGTATTCAAGGGACACTGCTACAAGGTGACTCCAAATAAAATATACGTTTGAATTCTATATAGGAAAAAAAAAAAGAGAGTAGGGTTATTTATTTATTAAATCTAGTAGCCAGTTAATCATGGATGATGTTAATAAAAGCACAGAGCAGTCATCAAGCACAGACCAACATGTGGCAGAAATTATACCCTGAAGAAGTAAGAGATATAACTAAGTACACGGCATTTCAGGTTCTGCAGTGTAGTATCTGCTTTACAGACACTGTTCTATGGTTGCAGTAGATCAAATGATTAACTCTAATTTTCCTCTCTTTCTGCAGCCACAACCTTACCACCACCTCCTTAGGAATAAAATGTATCTCCTAACCCCTGGCCCTAAGGGTTGAATCATGTGATTTGCTTGAGCAAACAAGCAAGCAGAATTAACTGTACTAGTTTGAAGCTTAGGCCTTCAGTGTACTAGTTTGAAGAAACCAGCTTGCGTTTTCCAGTTTCTGCTTCTTGACCCCATGTGCAAGCAGCGCGTGTTCCATCTAGGCTGGTGGTGTCAGAAAAAGGATGACAGACATGTACAGTAGGGCTGTGCTAGGCATGCACACCCAGGAAAATGAATGGTTGTTTTTTGAAACCATAGTGCATTTTTCTGCATTACTGTGGCAGTAGCTAATCAAAACCGCAAATACGTTTTTATCTTTCCTGACTGCCTATTGAAAATTAATAATATCAACCATTTAGTGGTAAAAAAAAAAAAAAGCCTATATTTTAAATTTAACGGTTCGCTGCTAAACAACATTTTTCAAAATAATTGGATCTTCCCTTGTTGGGTGATGTCATTATTTTAAGCTTATATGTCATAAATACATTGTTTATGTCTGTTAATTTATTTATAAATAATATCTGTCATGGTTGGAAACACCACCAGTCTTGAGAGAATGCACACAATTCCATATTACAGATTTTAAAACTCTCCTTACATCAAAGTATTGCATAATAATATGTTTCATTTTAATACATCACACATTCCCAGGAGAAAGTAAGTGATACTTATTTGGTTTTGTGAGAGAGAGAAAAATAATGAACATTACTATCTGGTTTAACCCTCATGGTGATATGGAATCATAGCTGTGTTAATTGCCCTTGTGATTTGTCTTCACAGAGATAATTATATGTGAACTTTCTTTCCAATTTGTTATGTAATATTAGAAATGCTTCTAAAATTGGCATGGATTTATTATGTTACCATCTTTATTATAATCATTAATCTATTTAATTGAGTGTTTTAAAACTATAGTATTCAAAATGTGCATGCTAAGTCACTTCAGTTGTGTCTGACTCTGCTACCCCATGGACTGTAGCCCACCATGCTCCTCTGTCCATGTGATTATCCAGACAAAAATACTGGAGTGGCTTGCCATATCCTTTCCAGGCGATCTTCCCAGGAATTGAACCCCCATCTCTTATGTCTCCTGCATTGGCAGGTGAATTCTTTACCACTAGTGCCACCTGAGAAGCCCAGTATTCAAAAAAAATCAGACTTATTAAAAAGAGATTTTTGAAATAATATTTTTTGCATGCCTTTTGAATAATTGGATTATTCAGTATTTCTTCATACTGAATCTAAGTCATACTGTCTGTGTAAAAATAGATGTCAGCTGAAGACAACCAGGCAATGGATTTGTCTTGACAACAATCTTTTTATATATCCAGACTTCATTTATTATTAGACATGTCTGTTTTTTAAATTGATACTTCTTTACCTTTCTGTATTTAGGGAAATGACACAAGAGAATAGCATTAATTTCCTCTGTCATATGGGCTGAATTACATTTGAAACTTTCAAGAGAGATTGTGTAATCAATTTAAAGAGACATTTGAAAAGATTGCTGTTAATATATCTCTAAAATGAATTAGTGGCATAAACTGTAGCTAGGTGATTTAAGTACAGTTGTAATTGTTAGTAATCCCAGGAGAAGATACAATGCATGCTGTAGTCTCTCAACCAGTGTAACTGCTGAAAATTCTGGGAGACTGGTCCTCTGCAAGGCTTCCTGATATTATTGTTCCTAGGGGAATTTTATTCCAATACTATGTTTACAACAGCAGCAGCCGTTAACTATTTCTGTATTACTCCAGTCATAGTTATTACTGAATTATTCACCTACTATTTTGTGATCTAAAGAATAAGTGGACTTCATATTCTAGAGACAGTGTTAGTCACTCAGTTGTGTCCGACTCTTTGTGATCCCAAGGACTATAGCCCACCAGGCTCTTCTGTCCATGGAATTCTCCAGGCAAGAATACTGAAGTGAGTTGCCATTTCCTTCTCCTTTCTAGATAAAGCACTTGAAAAAATGAAAGAAAGTTTGCTGTAGATCTGTATATCCCGTAAATGCATGCTCAGTCGTGTCCCACTCTTTGCAACCCCATGGACTGTAGCCCTCCAGGCTCCTCAGTCCATGGAATTTTCCAGGCAAGAATATTGGAGCAGATTGCCATTTCCTTCTGCAGGGGGTCTTCCTGACCCAGGGATCGAACCCACATCTCCTGCATCAGCAGGTGGATTCTTTACCACTGAGCCACCTAAGAAGCCCCAAGTTCTCAGGGCTAGCTCAGTAATGTCCTGAAGAAGGAAGGTCAGGTGACGTGTCTTGCTGCTCCCTCTTCCATGTGTTATGAGTGTTATTCCTGTAGAAGAGGAGTCAAGAGTGGGAAGAAAATGAAACCTGTCAATACTGTGAATATATAAATAATAAAAGTGGCAGGAGTACTGATTAATTCTGAATCATTCTTTATAAAATGACTGGAGTCGTGAAAATGCTCAGTCTGCACAGCTGATTGGGAAATATATGCAATCTGTTGATCAGAATTCATTTGTGAATGCTCTCTTCCAGAACTTTCTGTACTGGAGTTCTTAAGAAGATTTTTGTCCCCCCAAAAATGAAAAACTACCTTAAGAGATGGTGATTTAAAACAGAAGAAAGCATTTGTCCACCTTAATAGCAACTTTCAAACAAACAGCTGATACAAATAAGTCAAATACAGTTTCCTTTCAAAGAAAAGTTTCAGAATACTTTCAGTCCCTATCTACTTTTTGTTTGGTAGGAAAATAAAAAAGCTAAATTCTTGTATGTTTAAGTTGAAATTTCAGCATAAATAAATGAAAGCTATAGATCTAGTTCAGTGATCCTATAAAGAGGAATATCTTCATCACTGGTCTTTTAATTTCAGGTGGTATATACATAATATTTTATTTTTATAAGTAAAACAATTGTGTTATTCCATATAGTTTATAACAGTAGAAGTCCTCTCAGTCAAATTCAGTAATAATCAATGTACATTGTTTATTATATTTCTTTCTGATTTTTAGCCAAAACTATGACAGAAACTTAATTGGTAGGATCAACTTACCACATTTACAAAATTGTTACTTTTGTTCCAGTCTTCTTCCTTTAACATTCTTTATGTTCCTTAAACCAACCTACATACTTTGTTTTTTGTTTTGTTTAGTGCATAGGATTCAAAACTTTGTTTCCTAAAATTTCTTTGTCATAAAGCCACATCTCCAACATGCATTCTTTGCTGCTCCATTGAACTAGTAAAATACCTTATCTGTTTTCAAGGATTTGTTTCTTAATTATGATGGTTTTAGCTAAGAATAATGTATGAATATTTTCTAAATAATATTAGAATGCCTAAATTGCCTATGCCTGATATTACCATATTTACTGCTCATTTTAAGGTCTCATGATACATTCAATTCAGATAAATTTTTAGATTATTTATTTAGAGGAAGAAATAGAGATATTTTAATGTACTAGGTTATTGATAAAACCTAGCAAACAATTCTGGTTTTTTAGTCTCACAAAATATCCATCCACGTCCAAAAACTTAAAATTGAATTTATTGTGCTTTCTCTTTTATCTTGAAAAAAATATTTCGTTGTAAAGACCAACTAAGATAAGAATTTTAAAACTAAAAAACTGTAAACTAGGCATCTTCCTCTTAGTATTTACTTTAGGAGTCTAGCCATAGTTTTTCTTAAGTCATCAATACACTTCCTTGTGTTCTTTAAATTCAGACTGTGTATTTAAGTTCAGATGGTAATTTGAGCTTGTTAAGATTTCACAGTAATGGGCATGGTGAAGTTTACAACAGCTTTTGTACAAGATACTTACAGAACTACGGTGAACTGAAGGATAAGGGCCTAGTAGAGCACAGTCAGAGAAAGACTCAAAGCGTGGTCAGCCAACCCTCCCCTAGGCCTCCAAGATGGTAGTCAGCTTTCAACTTTTCCAAACCTGCACAAAGGGGCCTACAGCCCTTGGCTGAGGAGGGCATCCTGAGCACTCCCTTCAGTTTTGGCTGCCCATGTTTGTACTTTTACTCATTTCTGATTATAAATATTCATTCTGCTTTACCTTTTTCACTAACCTTAAAGTCACTATATACCCAGAATAACTTAAGTTATAAAAAACTGTTTTAGTCTTCTCACACAAATGCTTCCTTTAAAAGCAACCTTTTGGAAAGCCCCTAAACAGCAGTTTTTATTAATGACTACATAGTAGCCCCACCTACAGGCACCAGAGGCTGATGGGAACCAGAATTGATGATGCCCAGTGGGCCCCCATTTTTCAACACATTCTTTTTCCCTATTTATTTTTTAATTGTATTGTTTACCACTATTTAAAGCTATGATTGATGAACTACTCAAACTTTCAAACTTTAGAGAAGAAAACCTATCATCAAAGCTTTCTTTTTAATCTTTAGTATTTAGAAAGATGGTAACGATAACCCTGTATGCGAGACAGCAAAAGAGACACAGATGTGTAGAACAGTCTTTTGGACTCTGGGAGAGGGGGAGGGTGGGATGATTTGGGAGAATGGCATTGAAACATGTATATTATCATATGTGAAATGAATCACCAGTCCAGGTTCGATGGATGATACAAGATGCTCAGGGCTGGTGCACTGGGATGAACCAGAGGGATGGGATGGGGAGGGAGGTGGGAGGGGGGTTCAGGATGGGGAACACATGTACACCCGGGGCAGATTCATGTCAATGTATGCCAAAACCAATACAATAATGTAAAGTTTAAATAAATAAATAAAAGAGAGCAATAAAGGTAAAAAAAAAAAAGAGAGAGAGAGAAAGAGGAAAATAAAAAATAATAATAAAATAAAATTACTTAATAAAAAAATGTATATACCTGTTTGGTATTTAAAGGGAAAATATGGTGAGGAACATTCTGGTTGTAGGAATGTATAGAATATACATTTCATCCTATTGAAATAACTCCATCGGTAAGGAGGAGAATTCTTTCACTCCAGACTTGCTCATAAAGATGATGGTAGCTGCTAGACTTACAGTCTCTTTTCAACTTTAATTATGTGTGTTTTTCTCTTGAAGCTCGGAACTATGGCATCCATAAATTAGAGACTCAGAGGGCTGAAGATGAAATCTTGTAAATTGTTGGATCAACTTATCAGATGGGGAACATTAAACCCCTGGAGATAGCTGTTTTAAAGCATGTCCATCTACATCTTTGCAGTACTGGGAGTTCTAGGACTATGGTAGATCCCTTCATTTGTTTAGATTTATCTAAGTGTTTTCAGACAACATATAAGACTTTCATGTGTAAAGACTTTGCTGTTTCTAATCCTTGCTTGTAGCAAATTATTGCTATCTAATCCTGATAGCTGGCGTGAATATGAAATTTCTTAAGAGAATTTGATAACTTTCTAATCATTTGGTCTTTTCTTCTTTTACCTGATGGATTCAGCAGAACTTTCCTGGTTGTATTGCTTATAAACCAAATCTCAGTTCATAATATGTATCAGTCAGTTTTGCTACCTAGTAAACAACCAAAACATTTCAATGGCTAATAATAATAAAACAAGCTATTTATTTACTCATAGGTGTCAAGGGGTGCACTTAAGTGGGCTTCCCAGGTGGCGCTAGTGGTAAGGAACCCACTGCCAATACAGGAGACATAAGAGATGCGAGTTCATTCCCTAGGCTGGGAAGATCCCCTGGAGGAGGGCATGGAAACCCATTCCAGTATTCTTGCCTGGAGAGTCCCACGGTCAGAAGATCCTGGCAGGCTGTAGTCCATAGGGTCATACAGAGTCAGAGATGACTGAAGCAACTTAGCATGCACGCATGTGCATTTATGTGAGGTTAAGCTGATTTTGGTTAGGCTTAGCTTGACTCTGCTTTCCTCCAAACAGTAGGTCCAGGTTAGTTCTGCCTACAGTATCTTATTTTGAGACTCGGGCTGAAGACGCAGTAGATTCCCAGGACAGTGACAGAGCACAACCAATGTATTTCAAGTTTCGGCCCTTGTCTTGGTCAAAGCATATAATATAGCTAAGCCTAAAGTCAAGGGACGGGAAAATACTCTCCACCTACATGAGGTCATGGCAGGGTGTGGATGTGTACTGCTCTTAGGGATGTACAAGTGTTGATGCCAATAATTTAATCTGTTCTACAGTCTATTGGAGACAATCTCAGCAAATTAGACAAATGGAAGCTTGAGTGATACTTATGAACATGCAACCCCTAGAAAAGAAAGATCCCTCTGACTGTGCCTGAATTTCCTACTCTAATCTTTCAAGTTATAATGAAGCCTCGAAACCTCCATTGGACAGGAATAAATTTCTCATCCTTTGGAATTTAGCATATTAAATAGGCAACATCTCAGTGATAACCACAACAGCCATTTTCTTTAATTTAGGAATACAAATGTGGATGTGTTAATTTTCAACGAAGAGTTCCAAACTTATTATCTGCTTGGCAGCCCTTCCATGTGACAATCCTTCCATCTGACTGTTAATGTTGACTTTTGACCTAAACTTGAAAGAAACTTCAAGGGCTACAACAGTAATTTTTCCAACCTGTTTTTCTCTGGTTAAGGAAACAAGTATTATACAACTGTTCTTAATTTGACTGATGCAAGCATGTAACGAAAAAGACTTCCTGTAATGAGTAGAAATAATGGAAGCTTTGAAAGTACTTTTTAAAAACAGGGATATTGGAGCTAGTGAATTGACCTCAAACAAAACAAAAACAAATACAGCACTAGCCAGCATTTCCCAGGAAGGATGATGGCTAGAAATGATAGAGATGATGGAAACACATTGCATTATGGGGCATGAATGTGAAGATCCGGAATACAACCTCCCTTAATGAAATAGTGTTAACTGTTGTTGGCAGGGCATTGTTGTTAAAAGAAGCCACCAAAAGTGAAACAATCCATGATGAAGTTAAAAAGCGAGTGTGTAAACCTTATGTAAGGCAACTCAGGCCATCCCAACAAAATAATATAGTACTTTTCTTTATATATGAAACCAGAGTATATTAAAATACATTTATTTATGCCCATTGATAACTACTTTGAAGATTCGTATAGGAAAAAAGGTCTCCTGAAGCATCATTCCATACTTATTTGATGTTTATTTCTTTTTTTAAATTTATTCTTTTTTATTGGAGGCTAATTATTTTACAATATTATATTGGTTGGTTTTACCATACATTGACATGAATTTGCCCCGGGTGTACATGAGTTCCCCCTCCTGAACCCCCCCTCCCACTTCCCTCCTCCCTTTATCCTCCCTCTGGGTCATCCCCGCACACCAGCCCCGAGCATCCTGTAACATGCATCGACCCTGAACTGGTGATTTGTTTCACATATGACAACATACATGTTTCAATGCCATTCTCCCAAATCATCCCACCCTCACCCTCTCCCACAGAGTCCCAAAGACTGTTCTATACATCTGTGTCTCTTTTGCTGTCTCGTATACAGGGTTATCATTTCCATCTTTCTAAATTCCATATATATTCGTTAGTATAATGTATTGGTGTTTTTCTTTCTGGCTTACTTCACTCTGTATAATAGGCTCCAGTTTCATCCACCTCATTAGAACTGATTCAAATGCATTCTTTTTAATGGCTGAGTAATACTCCATTGTGTATATGTACCACAGCTTTCTTATCCATTCATCTGCAGATGGACATCTAGGTTGCTTCCATGTCCTGGCTATTATAAACAGTGCTGCAATGAACATTGGAGTACATGTGTCTCTTTCAATTCTGGTTTCCTCAGTGTGTATGCCCAGGAGTGCAATTTCTGGATCATATGGCAGTTCTATTTCCAGTTTTTTGAGGAATCTCAATCAATGTAATACACCACATTAACAAACTGAAAAATAAAAATCATATGATTATCTCAATAGATGCAGAGAAAGCCTTCGACAAAATTCAAAATCCATTTATGACAAAAACCCTCCAGAAAGTGGGAATAGAAGGGACATACCTCAACATAATAAAAGCTATATATGACAAACCCACAGCAAACATTATCCTCAATGGTGAAAAACTGAAAGCATTTCCCCTAAAGTCAGGAACAAGACAAGGGTGCCCACTCTCACCACTACTATTCAACATAGTTCTGGAAGTTTTGGCTACAGCAATCAGAGCAGAAAAAGACATAAAAGGAATACAAATTGGAAAAGAAGAAGTAAAACTTTCACTGTTTGCTGATGACATGATCCTCTACACAGAAAACCCTAACGACTCTACCAGAAAACTACTAGAGCTAATCAATGATTACAGTAAAGTTGCAGGATATAAAATCAACACACAGAAATCCCTAGCATTCCTATACACTAATAATGAGAAAATAGAGAAATTAAGGAAACTATCCATTCACTGTTGCAACGAAAACAATTAAATACTTAGGAATATATCTACCTAAGGAAACAAAAGATTTGTACATATAAAACTATAAAACACTAGTGAAAGTAATCAAAGAGGACACTAATAGATGGAGAAATATACCGTGTTCGTGGATTGGAAGAATAAATATTGTGAAAATGAGTATACTACCCAAAGTAATTTATACATTCAATGCAATCCCTATCAAGCTACCAACGATATTTTTCACAGAACTAGAACAAATAATCTCACAATTTGTATGGAAATACAAAAAACCTTGAATAGCCAAAGCAATCTTGAAGAAGAAGAATGAAACTGGAGGAATTAACCTGCCGGACTTCAGGCTCTACTACAAAGCCACAGTCATCAAGATAGTATGGTACTGGCATAAAGACAGAAATATAGATCAATGGAACACAATAGAAAGTCCAGAGATACATCGACGCACCTATGGACACCTTATCTTTGACAAAGGAGGCAAGAATATAAAATGGAGAAAAAGTCTCTTTAACAAGTGGTGCTGGGAAGGCTGGTCAGCCGCTTGTAAAAGAATGAAACTAGAACACTTCCTAACACCATACACCAAAATAAACTCAAAGTGGATTAGAGAGCTAAATGTAAGACCAGATTCTATAAAACTCCTAGAGGGGAACGTAGGCAAAACACTCTCCGACATAAATCACAGCAGGATCCTCCAAGACCCACCTCCAAGAATATTGGAAATAAAAGCAAAAATAAACAAATGGGACCTAATTAAAATCAAAAGCCTCTGCACAGCAAAGGAAACTCTAAGCAAGGTGAAAAGACAGCCTTCAGAATGGGAGAAAATAATAGCAAATGAAGCAACTGATAAAGGATTAATCTCCAAAATATACAAGCAGCTCCTTCAGCTCAATTCCAGAAAAATAAATGACCCAATCAAAAAATGGACCAAAGAACTAAACAGACATCTCTCCAAAGAAGACATAAAGATGGCTAACAAACACATGAAAAAATGCTCAATATCCCTCATAATCAGAGCAATGCAAATCAAAACCACAATGAGATACCATTTCACACCAGTCAGAATGGCTGCTATCCAAAAGTCTACATGCAATAAATGTTTATTTCTTTTTATAAGGCTTTGTCAGTCCCAGTAGGAAGAAGTCAATCTTATTTTATCAATATGAAATGGTGAAATGCTTCCCAAAATATGTTTGCAATAAAGGTGTCACTTCTAAAATATGAAGGGTTTTACTGAGTTGGTAAAGATTCCGCCTGCAATGCAGGAGACCCTGGTTCGATTCCTGGGTTGGGAAGATCCCCTGGAGAAGGGAAAGGCTACCCACTCCAGTATTCTAGCCTGGAGAATTCCATGGACTGTATAGTCCATGGGGCTGCAAAGAGTCAGACCCAACTGAGCAACTTTCACTTTCTAAAATATGACATATTATAGCACATTTATTTAATACCACCCTTTCATTTCCCCCCCCCCAAATATTTACTTGTTTTTAAAGCATATTCTGAGTGTCAGTATGATTGTTGTGATAAAACCATCTCACAGGGAATTACCTGCAAACTCTCCTGAGCTTGAAGAGACCCAGGAAAAGATGTGTCAACTGTCGATCAGCCCCAACCAGAGTGGGTGACTGCAGGGCTCACTATATACTGATAACTCAGGAAAGGTTGTGTTCCCTGGCCCTTTCCAAAGCTTAGTCAATTGAACTCTGCTTAGTCAGTTCCAGAGCAGGGAAACCTACAGGTGGCCGGTGACCTTGGACAGGTGGATGATGGAACATTGAGGCCCCATCCATGGTCAGCCATATACACACTGGCTAAGTCTGATAAGTCAGTGTGATTACCTCTGTCTCACTGCAATATGTTAACGCTTTGAATGTGTATTTACACTGTGATTATTCTACAGCTGAGGCAGCAGAGCCTCATCAGTCCTCTTGTCACCTTAGCCCATGTCCACTGGTTTTGTGGTGGGAAACCTATACAGACACAATCTGAGATTTCCATCGTTCATGCTGAACAGTAATAGCCACCTTCTACATAACATTTAGGAGTTCACTGACCACCTCCACATCCACTAGCACACGTAGTGAAATAGCTGTGTGAAGTGTTGAATCCTTGTTGAATCCTTATTTGTAGCAAATAATCCGGTCTTATTTGCTACCCCTTTGTGTTTGTGTCTCAGTCAGGGTCCCAACAGAAAACAGCACCTTCAAAGGAGGGTAATTTGAGTATTGATTTACACTCACTCCATACACCAGGACTTCCCTGGTGGCTCAGACGGTAAAGAATCTTCTGCCAATGCAGGAGACCTGGGTTCGCTCCCTGGCTTGAGAAGATCCCCTGGAGTAGGGCATGGCTTCCCACTCTAGTATTCTTGCCTGGAAAATTCCACGCACAGAGAAGCCTGGTGGGCTACAGTCCATGGGCTCGCAAAGAGGCAGACACAACTGAGCAACTAACGCTTTACACACCCAGGGGTGGGCTGGGTGTAGGGAAATCACAGAAGATAGCAAAAGATCCCTGGCCTAGCAGCAGAGCTGTCACCTCTCCTAGGTCTGAAGGGATTAGAAAGGGAAGAGAATTTTCCAAGAACCCAGAGAAAGAGAGATCACGTAGATCTTACTGCCTTAGGTAAAATAATGGCCTTCTTTCAAGGGATAAAATAGCCTTAAACTGACCCCCAGGGAAGGAGACCAAGGGAATCAATACCCTAACCTCAGTCTCTTCCTTTCATCTTCTCTCTTACTAGTTCTCTCCATTAGTCAAATCCAACCAGAAAACCAGAAGGCGTAGGAGCCTATTGATATAATCCTACCAGTCAGCCCCTTGGAGGGTAGAGAAAGAACGGGAGGGTGGGTCTACAGGGACAAAGAAAATAGAGCTGGCACGGCTGGTTTTGTGATTTGTTTTCCCTGCATGATACAAAATCCAGAGAAATAGAATCAGATATCTCTTTTGTTAACACTCTTAGCAACCTAATAATATTCTTTCTTTAAATATTTAATTCTCCTGAACTGCTTCAGAAATATAACTCTGCCACTGTGATTTCTATTAATACTCATTAGTAGTATCCACCATTTGCTAGTTAGTTCCTGAGCTACTTTGTATGGTACCAGTCACTCAGTGGCTTAGTCGTGTCCGACTCCTTGCGACCCCATGGATTGTAGCCTGCCAGGCTCCTCTGTCCATGGGATTTCCCAGGCAAGAATACCGAAGTGGGTTGCCATTCCCTTCTCCAGTTTTATGGTATGGAAAAGGCTTAATTTCAAGGACTTAACATTCTAGTGCGAAAAAAAAAATGACCATGTTTAATTGTGAAAATTTTAGAAATACACCACTTGAGAAATATGAATGAGTTAGATCATTCACAAATTGTTTATTTTGAGCCCACAGTAGTTCAAGTACTGCACAGAACAGAGACTATTGTCCTTAAACACGTTAAAATCAGAATGAAATCACTTACAAAACAACCTACCATTAAACTTTAAGCTTCTCTTGAATGATTCTGTTGCTTTAAAAATATCTTGAGTGTTTCACAGTGTCAAAGCAATGTATACTCAATAATAAATGGTTAAATTGAATCAAACAAAATTAAAATAGATTCGATCAAAACCATAGGTTATGCAATTGACTTCCTAACCATGTCTTCCCTATAAATAAGGAAGAAATGTTTCTCTTAGGAGTTTAAATATCTTCTAAGTAATTCCTGTTACTTCCTCCTTAAGTAATATTCAAAAATATTTATTATGTATCTAATAACTACTTAACACTGTTCAGTTCAGTTCAGTTCAGTTCAGTCTGTGCCAGGTGCTATTAAAGATGCCAAGGTACTTGAATGAACTCCTAATGCTTTAGAGTCCCAATTAAATAACCTAAAGTTAAACCAATTTGAGAAGGGAACATTATTTCTTTGATACTCTAGGTTTCTCTTGATTAGAAAGTATTAAACATTTCAAGTAACTAAACAGATTAAGGAGAATTCAAGGATGCCTCTCACTAGTAAATTTAGATTAGTCTGGCAAACTTAAGACCTTAAATGGAACTTTTTAATAATTAGAAGTAGGGAGAGAAAATTATAATTACAACGTTTGTAGAATCTATATTTATCATCCAACCTTCTTAATCATTTCCTAAGTGTATCTGGTGATCAGGATTTTATAACTCAAGAAAATATTTCTGTACATTCCATGAAATCTCTTCTTTTAAAAAGCTCTTCAATTTTGTATTTTGTTAAAAGTTAAAAGCCTACATGAAAATGAGACAAAAATCAGGGAAAGATTGTAGCTATAAAAATCAGATGTGATTGTTCTCTTGAATAACATCTGCTTTTTTATAATCTTTTCATGTTAAACTTTATAAGAATTAATTATAAAAAAGCTTTATTGACAGTTAAATCCTATTTTGGAAAGACTTTCTGCACCTCATTTCCCCCGCCCTGGCCACCAGTGGTAATAGTTTTCTTAGTGTTCAGTAGTTACAGATAATCCTTAGGTACATTTTACACTATATAAAGTGTAATTTCTCATCACCTGCATATGGTTTGTAGTTCCTGAGATGCAATTTGCTTAATATCAATACCATGTAATGACATTAGTACAAAGGCATTTCCCTATTCCACTGTATTATTTTCAGTTTTATTCTGTAGTTGCTAAATAGGCTCATTAGGTGTCCTTATTAGTCTTAATTCCTATTTAATCAGGTAGGTTTGGGATCTTTATTTGGTAAAGCATTGTACTCTTTCAAGCAAGCAATTGAAACCAATTATTGAATAGCTGGACCAATGGCATTTAATATTAAAGGGGTTTAATATTAAAGTTAATATGAAAAAATACATATTTCAGTACCTTAGTATCTCTAATTTCACTTTAATGATTTCTTATATGTAACAGCCATGTGTATGCTGCTTATGACTATCAGTATATAAATAGTGACTCTCTTTTTCTTGGCGGTTCTACTTCCACACTTACTAAAGTCCCTCTGAGTCATTGAAAAGAAAGTTAAAACCAAAAGAACAGTTAGTCAATGTGATGAGGGAAAACATAAATACAGTGTATCCTGTATTGGGGGCTTCCCTGGTGAATCAATGGTAAAGAACCTGCCTGCCAATGCATGAGACATGGGTTCAATCCCTGGGTCAGGAAGATCCCCAGAGAAGGAAATGGCAACCCACTCCAGCATTCTTGCCTGGAAAATCCCATGGACAGATGAGCCTGGTGGGCTATATATAGCCCATGGGGTCACAAAAGAGTCAGACACAACTTAGGGACTAAACAACACAACAGCATCCTGTATTGGACCGAACCAAAATTCTACTGATACGTTATGTGGTAATTTTTAAATTTATATATATTTTTTAATTTTTTGGCTGTGATGAGTCTTGGTTGCTGTGCGCAGGGCTTTCCCCAGCTGTGGTGAGTGGAGACTTCTCTTCATTGCAGTGTGCCAGCTTCTCACTGTGGTGGCTTCTCTGGTTGCAGAGCACAGGCTCTAGGGCACACGGGCTTCAGTAGTTGTAGCACATGGACTCAGTAGTTGTGACACACAAGCTTAGTTGCTCCTCAGTTTATGGGATCCTCCTGGACCAGGGATTAAACAGTGTCCCTTGCATTGCAAGGCAGATTCTTAACTACTGGACCTCCAGGGATGCCCTGTTATGTGGTATTAATAGATCATCTTTCATGACAGTAACAGATATTGGAAATGGAATAGTCATATGGAGGTTTAGGAATACTAATAATATTAATAGCAGTATTCCTAAAATGTTGTTCCCATTTATCTTCACCTTTTTCCATTTTACTAGTCCTTCAAGGACCATCTCAAATTCCTCTTCCATAGAGCATTCTGCATTGATTTCAGTCAATGTTGACTTCTCTCTTTTTTGAATTCTTCTTGTAATGTTGAATTAAAGAACCAAGAATTAGAACATCAACAGAATATGTTAAGAAGCAGAGACCTCTCTGCGACCCTATGAATCACAGCACACCAGACCTCCCTGTCCATCACCAACTCCCGGAGTTCACTCAAACTCATGTCCATCGAGTTGGTGATGCCATCCAGCCATCTCATTCTCTGTCGTCCCCATCTCCTCCTGCCCCCAACCCCTCCCAGCATCAGAGTCTTTTCCAGTGAGTCAACTCATCGCCTGAGGTGGCCGAAGTATTGCAGTTTCAGCTTTAGCATCAGTCCTTCCAATGAACACCCAGGATTGATTTCCTTTAGGATGGACTGGTTGGATCTCCTTGCAGTCCAAGGGACTCTCAAGAGTCTTCTCTAGCACCAGAGTTCCAAGTCTTATCTTTCCTACTGATTATAAACTTTTCCAGGGCATACTGTTATATTCCCCAAGGTGCCTACCTGGGTTCACAGCATGCATGCATCTGGTATTTGTTGATTTATCAATTAACTGAGTCTTAACAAATATTATTCTTAAAACTTTCAAATTCTAAATAAACTTCTAAATAAACTCTGCTCCTCATTGTCATCCCTGTTGTCATTTTTCAAAGCACCCCCAATTATCTCTTTCATAGCATTTTCTACCAACTGTAATTATTTTATTTATATTGACATATTTGCTTACTTGGTTATCATCTGTCACCTTCACTAGACTGTAAGCTCCACAAAGGCAGAACCATTAGTGTCCCCAGCATGTAGAACAGTGCCTAACATATAATAGGATCTCAGTATTTGTTGAAGGAATGAATGAATGATACACAGATATTACTTTATTACGAACCATTTCTTTTTCTAAGTTTGTTGTGGTTATTCAGTCAACTCTGGACTGCAGCACTCTAGGCTTCCTTGTCCTTCACTATCTCCTGGAGTTTGTTCAAACTCACGTCCATTGAATCGGTCACATCGAACCGTCACATCCTTTGTGGTCCCCTTCTCCTCCTGCCCTCAATCTTTCCCAGCATCAGGGTCTTTTCCAATGAGTCAGCTCTTCACATCAGGTGGCCAGAGTATTGGAACTTCAGCATTAGTCCTTCCAATGAATATTCAGGGTTGATTTCCTTTAGGATTGACTGGTTTGATCTCCTTGCTGTCTAAGGGACTCCCAAGAGTCATTTCCAGCACCATATTTTGAAATCATAAATTCTTTGGCACTCAGCCTTTATGGTTCAACTCTCACATCCATACATGACTACTGGAAAAATCCTCTAAGTTGTTTTACATCTATTTTCTCTCCCCATAAAAGGTTCTTAGGGAAAGGACTAGAGGTTATACATCTCCTTTGTTCTTTCCACACTGCTCTTTATCAGTGCTTTCCTTAACATCCATAAGAATTGCTTGGAGATTACTTGGTCCCACTCCCTCCAGAGATGCTGATTCATTAGGTCCCTGGAGATGCCTCTGCTTCTGGTCTCTAGAGCACTCTTTGAGTCGTACTGCTCTATGATACTACAATGTATGGACACATGTTCAGTAGAGGGATGTGTGTTTACTTGCTTGCAAAATAACAAATGTTCTTGATGAGTCATAGAACCTTGAAATTTGCAAGGACCTTTGCATCATCTACTCTATGAATGGGAAATAGCTGGTACGTGTACTAGGGCACTGGTCTCCATTTAACCTGTCTATAACCTCAGAAGCTTCAAGAGCTCCCCATCACCATCACTGCAGGTGAAGCTACTCTGTCCTCGATCTAGTCTCATCACATCCATTAATGATGAGGAAACTGAGATTCAGAGACTCTGAGTCTGTTGACAAGATCTCACAACCCAGGTATAAATTCATGCTCAGATTTCAGCATCTGAATAAAAATTTCCTGAAATATGCTGAAGTGGCTTCTGTGAAATTTGAGTGTCCGTAATATGCTAAACAGAGAACTTCATTCCAGTAACACAAACTTTCCTCATGCCTTATTCATCATTCCTTGAAGTTTCTCCCAAGTAGGTTTATACTAGCAAAAGTTAAATTGCATCAGAGCCTTCTTTATATAAATCTAGAGTAGCTTACTAACATTCATTGCAGTTTTTGTTGTTTCTTTAGGTGATTTTAATTATATATGTTTTCTTTCAGCAATGCATCTTTTCTAATTCATCAGTATTATGTTAGCGGTTAAGTACAAAATAATTGAGAATAAACTATGACAAATTGAACTAAGCCAAAAATAAAAAAGGAAGCAAATACCCTTGTGATTTAAGCTTTTTGTTCAGTCCTTGAAACTTTGAGAATATCTATCTTTATTAACTTTTGCTTTTTGCTGATGGTTTCTCTCATTTTATTATAGCTCATAGCATTGTAAATTAATTTAACATGAAAGGATAAAAATGTTTCTCTTGAAATGTTTCTCATTAAATTATGGAAAAATATTACAATAAATAAAGGAAAGGAATGCCTCTAGTATCAGCTTCTGTTTGCTCAATTATTGCAGTACCAAAAGTGAATTATTGCACAGTTAACTCAGAGGCAATATTCTAGCCATTATGTTATAAAACAGATGAGTTGCAATCTCCCCCTGCCCCAGAAAGGTACATCATAGGTCCTTTGAAAGTGAAATACCTTTTTTTCTTGTGCTTCATTTAAATGCATACTAACCCCAATTTTTTGAAAGTTCTTGCTAATGATGGGCCCAACTTTATATTAAGAACTGCAAAGTAAATCTTATCCAATTACTTTATTCAGGGGAGTCATTAAATGGAAGTACCTCTGGAATTTTGGAAGGCATGTACTGCCAATTAGCTGAAGGCACTACTCAGTGTCCTTTCTAGTGTATTTTTAATTGAAGACAACCTCTGCAGATAAGGTGAGAAGTTGTTACTTAGTGGTACTTGTTAGGATGGGATCAGGGTGGGAAAGACGTTTATCTATATCATTTCTCCCCTTACAAAGAATGGTACTTAATACATCCAAAGCACATAGGCAGAGAAGATTAAAGATGTACTTATCATGAACCAAAAGAATTGTTCAAGAGTAAAAAATGGAAGCAACTTGAGGCTCCTCAAGTAGACAGACTTTTTTTTTCCATATGGAATTGAGTACATTAATGTTTATAATCCTATGGAATATACCTCTATGAGCGTATGTCTAAGTATTCTACAATACGTAAGTTTTTAACAATGAGGCATGTATTTGAATAATTTATCTTCCCCACCTGGTGGCTCAGACAGTAAAGCATCTGCCTACAATGCGGGAGACCCAGGTTCAATCCCTGGGTCAGGAAAATCTCCTGGAGAATGAAATGGCAACCCACTCCAGTATTCTTCCCTGGAAAATCCCATGGACAGAGGAGCCTAGGGGGCTACAGTTCATGGGGTCACAAAGAGTCAGACACGACTGAGCAACTCCACTTACTGCATAAATCATTAAAGATCTAAAACCCACAATGACCTATTAAGTGCAAGGCTCTCTGATATGCCCTGAAGAGTATGGCAGCTAACCCAACCCAAATCCTACTTTACAAGAACTTTTTGATAAGACACAAATAAATAGTTACAATGCCATGGAGAAGGGCTTCTCAAGAAAGAGTCAGACATGACTGAAGCAACTGAACACACAATGACATGGAGAACAGTTCAGTTCAGTCACTCAGTCTTGTCCGACTCTTTGCAACCCCATGATCACAGCACGCCAGGCCTCCCTGTCCATCATCAACTCCCGGAGTTCACTCAAACTCATGTCCATCGAGTCGGTGATGCCATCCAGCCATCTCATTCTCTGTCGTCCCCTTCTCCTCCTGCTCCCAATCCTTCCCAGCATCAGAGTCTTTACCAGTGAGTCAACTCGTTGCATGAGGTGGCCAAAGTATTGGAGTTTCAGCTTTAGCATCAGTCCTTCCAATGAACACCCAGGATTGATCTCCTTTAGAATGGACTGGTTGGATCTCCGTGCAGTCCAAGGAACTCTCAAGAGTCTTCTCCAACACCACAGTTCAAAAGCATCAGTTGTTTGGTGATCAGCTTTCTTTACAGTCCAAATCTCACATCCATACATGACCACTGGAAAAACCATAGCCTTGACTAGACGGACCTTGGTTGGCAAAGTAATGTCTCTGCTTTTTAATATACTATCTAAGGAGTAAGCATCTTTTAATTTCATGGCTGCAATCAGCATCTGCAGTGATTTTCGAGCCCCAAAAAAATAAAGTCTGACTCTGTTTCCACTGTTTTTCCATCTATTTCCCATGAAGTGATGGGACCAGATGCCATGATCTTTGTTTTCTGAATGTTGAGCTTCAAGCCAACCTTTTCACTCTCCTCTTTCACTTTCATCAAGAGGCTTTTCAGTTCCTCTTCACTTTCTGCCATAAGGGTGGTGTCATCTGCATATCTGAGGTTATTGATATTTCTCCCAGCAATCTTGATTCCAGCTTGTGCTTCTTCCAGCTCAGCGTTCCTCATGATGTACTCTGCATAGAAGTTAAATAAGCAGGGTGACAATATACAACCTGGACGTACTCCTTTTCCTATTTGGAACCAGTCTGTTTTTCCATGTACAGTGGAGAACAGTACCTCCCACCAAAGAATAGCTGATGAAAGTATTATGACAATTCTTAGTTTGGAAATGTATTGGAAGATTTTCAGATTCATTAAGATGCTTAGTTAATAAACTATCAAAACTGTTATGTGATTTAAATGATCAATTTTCAAAAGTTTCGGGATACTCTATTAGAAAACACATTAAGCATTCAAACAGTATTTTTTGATGATTCAGAAAGAATTACAGGATTGTTGCATTGCCTCAGAATAATTTATATGCATATTAATTAACCATGTGTAAAAAGTCTTGATTCTTCCAAATTAGAAGTCAGAAGCATTGTCTCCAGTTTGTTTAGGCTGAGTTGGTTAGAGATGGTATAACTGAGCTAGTTTGTCTAATGCAGTGACTCTTGCTGTTCTTAGTCGCTCAGTTGTGTCTGACTGTTTGTGACCCCATGAACTGTAGCCCACCAGGCTCCTCTGTCCATGGGGATTCTCCAGGCAAGAAAACTGGAGTGGATTGCCATGCCCTTCTCTAGGGGATCTTCCCAACCCAGGGATCGAATGAAAGTCTCCCAGATTTCAGGTGATTCTTTACCATCTAAGCCACAAGGGAGAGGCAGTTTTCCCCTCTAGGAGACATTTGGCAATGTCTGCAGGTACTTTTAATCATCACAGCTGAATTTTAGAAGGTTAAGGCCAGGTATGCTACTAAATATCTTACAATGCACAGGGTAGTTCTCCTTTATACAATGAAGAATTATCTGGTCCAAAATGTCCGTAGTTCTGGGGTTAAAAAACCCTGGTCTAATATAGTGCTTAGTCCCCTTTCCTGAACTTCTACCCTCTTGCATGGTAATCTAAAATGCCTAAGAAATAAAAAAATCATTTATTCATTTTTACATGTTGTAAAATAATGAAGTGGTTTTAATTAGTATACTTATTATGTCATAAAACATTGATAAAATAAATATTGTTTACTTATTCAAGCTTTATTACAGCTTATATTAGTATATTATTTAAGATTTCATAACATTCATTTACTATACTTTATAATAGTATTCTTTATAGAAGACAGATGTTTTACTCTTTGCATTTTCACAACAACTTTTAACTCTACCCAAGAAAAAGTATAAATTATCAATTAATATGTTTTTAAGTGACATGCTGTGTTTGAGAACGAAATATCCATGACACTGTAGACTAAAATTTGACTGTAATATAAAGTCAAAGAAAAAACTGCTTTTGTGGCCAGATGTTTGAATTGTTTTGACTTTTAACTTCACTAAAAACTTAGCTGATTTTTCTTTTTCTTTTGGTCTCTAAACCATGAGATAAGAGAGATTGAAGATGACATTTTCAAGCACATTTTGCAAATTACATTTTGAGCAACAGTTGAGCAGTTTCTTTTTTTTAATTATTTGCTATTTGGGGCTGCACTGGGTCTTTGTTGCTGCCTGCAGACTTCTTGTTGCAGTGGCTTCTCTTGTTGCAGAGCACAGGCTCTAGGTGCACGGGCTTCAGTAGTTGTGGTGCATGGGCTTAGTTGCTAGGCAGCATATGCGATCTTCCCGGACCAGGGATCAAACCTGTGTCCTCTGCATTGGCAGGAGGATTCTTATCCATTGCACCACCAGGAAAGTCCTGAGCAAGTTTCGCTCTGAGATTTTTATTTAATTCATAGATGGTAAAGAGTTGGAGGACAACCCAGGTTGTCTAGTTCGTCTTCCAGCTAGGATACTACACAAAAACAGGTTCTCCATGGCATTGAAACATGTATGTTGTCATGTGTGAAACAAATCACCAGTTCAGGGTCGATGCATGTTACAGGATGCTCGGGGCTGGCATGCGGGGATGACCCAGGGGGAGGATAAAGGGAGGAGGGAAGTGGGAGGGGGGTTCATGAGGGGGAACTCATGTACACCCGGGGCGAATTCATGTCAATGTATGGCAAAACCAACCAATATAATATTGTAAGATAATTTGCCTCCAATAAAAAATAAATAAATTAAAAAAAAAAAAACAGGTTCTCCAAGTTTGCTGCACATTTGATTTACCTGAGCAGCTTTTAAGAATTCAGATGCTCAGCATGAATTCAGCCTTTTTATCAGGAAACTCATGCTCTAGCTGGGGAGAGAGAAGAGAAAGTTAGTAAGAGAAGTGTGTATAAGACTTACAATACAGCAGAGTAAGAAGTTTGATAACTGTCAAGTGGGATCAGGCAAGGCTTCTTAGAAGAGGCAACACATGAGGTAGGTTTCAAAGGCTGAGTGGAAATTCACTGGTTGAAAAAAACTCCTTAAGAGGAATTATTTCAATAGAACTGGCCATAAGACCAGAAAAAAGTGCTGTGTAAAATCAATACTATCTGTGAATTTACTTGGTGTACTTTGCTCTCACCTTCAGGAAACAAAATCAGAAATATGGTAAAAAAAAATTTTGATTCTATTTTTTAATCTCTTAAAATGATTTATTTCAAGGAGGAAATTTAATATAATAAAGGAGAATTCCACCCCCACCCCTGCCAAAAGTATATTATGTATGAACTTGACGATTAAAAATTTGGATTTCTATATTGGTGATGTCATTTATTTTTTAATATAGTAATCATAAAATGTCCTTCCTGCTGACTTTAACAAACTTAAATGAACAAAATACAAAAGTAGTTTTTATCATACTAGGCTCAGATGGTAAACAATCTGCCTGTTTGGGAGAGACTGGGGTTCAATCCCTGGGTTGGGAACTTTCCCTGGAGAAGCAAATGGCAAGCCACTCCAGTATTCTTACCTGGAGAATTCCATGGACATAGAAGCCTGGTGGGCTACAGCCCATGAGATTACAGTACATGGGACACAATGAAGCGACTAACACTCAGTTTCACTTCCATACTGTAGTGAGTTTACTAAACTAAAACAGAACAATGGTCAGCAAAAAATAAGCCCTTGATTCCAAATGCCTTGAGCAGAGGCTCTCTCTCTGGTTGTACCATCAAATCAGAGAAAATTTTCTAATTAATTGTTGACTTGTAAAATGAAAACTATAATATCTGTGGGGCCATCTTTGTTCTCTTCATTTTTCTAGAGCAGCTCTGTCCAAAAGAAATGTGAATTACATATGTCATTTAAAATTTTCTGGTAGCTACACTAAAAGTAAACATAAAAGGAGAAATTAATTTTTAGCAGTGTTTTATGTAACCCCGTATACCGCAAGCAGGTTTTAGAAAAGGCAGAGGAATCAGAGATCAAATTGCCAACATCCGCTGGATCATGGAGAAAGCAAGAGAGTTCCAGAAAAACATCTATTTCTGCTTCATTGACTATGCCAAAGCCTTTGACTGTGTGGATCACAATAAACTGTGGAACATTCTGAAAGAGATGGGAATACCAGACCACCTGGCCTGCCTCTTGAGAAACCTGTATGCAGGTCAGGAAGCAACAGTCAGAACTGGACATGGAACAACAGACTTGTTCCAAATAGGAAAAGGAGTACGTCCAGGTTGTATATTGTCACCCTGCTTATTTAACTTCTATGCAGAGTACATCATGAGGAACGCTGGGCTGGAAGAAGCACAAGCTGGAATCAAGATTGCTGGGAGAAATATCAATAACCTCAGATATGCAGATGACACCACCCTTATGGCAGAAAGTGAAGAGGAACTGAAAAGCCTCTTGATGAAAGTGAAAGAGGAGAGTGAAAAGGTTGGCTTGAAGCTCAACATTCAGAAAACAAAGATCATGGCATCTGGTCCCATCACTTCATGGGAAATAGATGGAAAAACAGTGGAAACAGTGTTAGACTTTATTTTGGGGGGCTCCAAAATCACTGCAGATGCTGATTGCAGCCATGAAATTAAAAGACGCTTACTCCTTGGAAGGAAAGTTATGACCAACCTAGATAGCATATTAAAAAGCAGAGACATTACTTTGCCAACCAAGGTCCATCTAGTCAAGGCTATGGTTTTTCCCGTGGTCATGTATGGATGTGAGAGTTGGACTGTAAAGAAAGCTGATCGCCGAAGAATTGATGCTTTTGAACTGTGGTGCTGGAGAAGACTCTTGAGAGTCCCTTGGACTGCAAGGAGATCCAACCAGTCCATTCTAAAGGAGATCAATCCTGGGTGTTCATTGGAAGGACTGATGCTAAAGCTGAAACTCCAATACTTTGGCCACCTCATGAGATGAGTTGACTCACTGGAAAAGAGTCTGATGCTGGGAGGGATTGGGGGTGGGAGGAGATGGGGACGACAGAGAATGAGATGGCTGGATGGCATCACCGACTCGATGGACATGAGTTTGAGTGAACTCTGGGAGTTGATGATGGACAGGGAGGCCTGGCGTGCTGTGATTCATGGGGTCGCGGAGAGTCGGACACGACTGAGCGAGTGAACTGAACTGAACTGATATACCTAAAGCATTATCATTTTAACATGTAATCATTATAAAAGTTATTAATGAGATATTCTTTTTTTTACCATATTATTTAAAATCTGGGAGTGGTAGCTCAGATGGTAGAATCTGCCTGCAATGCAGGACACCCGGGTTCAATCCCTGGGTCAGGAAGATCCCCTGGAGAAGGGAATGGCAACCCATTCCAGTATTCTTGCCTGGAGAATTCCATGGACAGAAGATCCTGGCAGGCTACAGTTCATAACGTCGCAGAAGTCAAACACGACTGAGTGACTAACACACACACAAAGTCCGGGCTGTTTTACTCTGATAGCACACCTCACTTCAGACCAGCCATATATCAAGTGTTTGGTAGCCATATGTGACCAGTGGTTAGCACACTACAAAGTACATTTCCAGAGATCCCAATTAATCCCTAAAGAAAAGAACTAGTCTTTCACAGCTAAATAATTCTTCACTACTAACCTTGGGCGCATTTCCAAAGGTAGTCTACAGATTTTAAACGTTCTGTCTTAGCATCTCTGAGGGCTTCAGTTTAATGCTGTAGTATTCGTAAAGAATGTCAGACATTCTTTTTTTACAGAATACCCTGAAAGAGCAATTAGAAGTTTATGATGCACATAATGGAGAATACAGGTCATTTTCCAAGCCTGTTTTAGAAGCACAAAAACCGTAGTCATTTATCACTTCTGAGAATACTGCCTTGAGGATGTCTTTGCTTGGGAATTGGTGATATGGTGAGAACTTCATGATAAGAAAACAGTCTTTAAGGACAAGATTAAGAACAAGATACCAGACTAAAATTGATAACAGGAATGAAAGATTTTTTAAAAATAGAAACCTGACTTAGATCATCCACAGGGGTATATTTGGGAAACACTAGTCTGAAAAGAAATCCCACATTTGTTAATTTACTGAAAGTTACTTGACTCCTAGCAACTTAACTAGAGATGTCCCTTGTGGCTGGACTCTGTCTTGACTTTCAGATAGACCTATCCACCTTTGCAAAGCGACTGGGACCTTCTTGAATTGGGAGAATCATTTAGAGCCATTCAAAGTAAAATTAAAGTTTCAACACTTTGGAAAAAAAACTATTAATGAGCAATCAGGCACCTGACCTCAAGATTACTTGTGAATTGTGAATCAGCAAAATAAACTCAAATGTTCACTTGCTAAAGGGAATGGCTATGCACTCCAATTTTCTTGCCTCAAGAATTCCATGGACAGAGAGAGGAGCCTGGGGGACTACAATCCATGGGGTCACAGAGTCGGACACAGCCTGTCAATTAGGAAGTGTCTTCTAATTCATAAGTAGTCTTCCCCCATGCCCCCGAAGTTAGTTTATAATTCAGATGTTCGGGATTTGAAATGAATTTTCCATAGGGGGAAATATTATAAATACTAATAAATTTTCTAAGCTGTCTAATTTTTAATCTGCCTATATGCATTACTTAACTGTCATTTATAATCGTTTTTCCCCATGCGTGCACTTGCCACTAGAATAACAAAAGTGGAGCATTGTTACATGGTCCATGATTTGATACTTTTAAAATTTTAATGGTTAAGTATTAATTTAATCTGCTTTAGAAAATGTGGCTAGTTCCAGAAACAGTTGATTTTAAGATCTCATTGCTTAGAATGAGACTAAGTAAAACAAAATGGGCCAGTGCAGGTCAGCTTATAGAAAAATGTCCGGTAAAGAAGTGGACAAACAGGGCAGTAGTTCTGAAGGTGATTTGTGAAACTGATTACAGTTGTTCCACTCATGGAAAATGCCTGCAGAGCTTCAGTTAAGAATGCCAGGAACTTATTTCTCTCCTGTGATGTCTATCGCCTCCTTCCTTCCCACTCCCAGTTCCTTCTTCCTCTGACTTCTATCCCCTTTCTTTTTCTGATTTAAAAGGAATAGGAACTCCAGAAAGGTGGGAAGATGGCAGGAAGGAAATGGGATGAGATAGGTCTTGGAATGATAAAATAGCTCAGCCTTGAGGGTTAGAGAAGTCTTCCATGATATCTAAACTGAGGCCTAAAAGATGAGTTTCTCAGGTGGGGGTAAGGCAGTGTGAAGAGCATTCTGAGCTGGGCAACATACCATACACAGCTCTAAAATCATGGGAAAGTGATTTTGAGATAATCACACCTTGATAAGGGCTTCCCTTGTGGCTCAGCTGGTAAAGAATCCACCTGCAGTCTTGGAGACCTGGGTTCGATCTCTGGGTTGGGAAGATCCCCTGGAGAAGGGAAAGGCTACCCATAAAGGCTTCCAGCTTTGGTCTAGAAGCTGAGCAAGCAGAAGTGCCTTGATAAAACTGAAGTTTGGATTGGGAGAGATGAAGCTAGAAAGTTAGCAAGGGTCAGAAAGGATTTTTTAGTTGTGTAACAGTGGTAAACAACTTAAGTTTCTTTGTTAAGCAGAGGAGTGTCTTTATATTGAACGAAAATTGGCTTGAGGTGGGAGGATGCATGGCCAGGCCACTCAAGATGGCTGTTATCTTGCTCTCTGCCCAACCCCCCTGCCCAACAGTGCCTGCCTCACCAGTATCTAACACACAGTTCTGACCTTCCCACACACTTGCCCCAGGCCCCGGTCGACAGCTGTTCTCATCAAAGGAGTGCCCTTTACTGGTTTCCCTGGTAACTAATGAGCCCAGTTCAGTTCAGTTCAGTCCCTTAGTCATGTCCAACTCTCTGCGACCCCATGAATCACAGCACACCAGGCCCCCCTGTCCATCACCAACTCCCGGAGTTCACCCAAACTCATGAGCCCATCTGAGGTCAATTCCCTTATAACTGGTAATGTCCTCTCCCCCACCCCTGGGAGCAAAGACTGCCGCTATGGTCTGCCCACAGATTGGCCTGCTGCACACACTGGGGTGTGGCTCCAGGACCTCCTTTCAGACAGGTAAGCTTTCCTCCTCCATTAAACCAGTGATGTCTCCGTTGCTGACTCCAGGTCCTTTCTTTGTTCTGGAAGCTGGGCAGGTACAAGCCTTGGAGGCTGGCCAGGTGCAACCCAACAGAGGAGCATGAGGTCTAAGACAAAAATATCCTTCACTAGAGTACTAATGAAATCCAGAGAGGACACAGTGGTGTGTAATTGTGGTAGAGAGATGTGAACTGATCCCAGAGTTGGTGTATTGTTGTTTTTGAACCTAGACTTGGCTGTATTTTGCAATGGATTAAGTGGGAGGTTAAGGGGAAGGTAGAACCAAGTGTTTCTGGTTTGGACAACTAGAAATGTTTACTAAAGTGAGGAACCCATGACTGAGAGTATGTTGAAAGAGTGTTTTAGTTGTACCCGGGATTTAATTTATAGAGGTGACTGAGTGACAACAAAAGAAGTTTTATTACTCGCAGTTCCCAAAGAAAACAACACAATGTGGGGCTTCAAGGGGAAGGATCAGAGACATTCAGGAGGCAGAAGGAGCAAAGGAGAAAATTTGCTCCTTGGTTTCTCTTATAATGTGGTTTCTCTTGTAATGTGGTTTCTCTGAAAAGGAATGGGTGAGGCGCGTTATGCGAGTTTAAGCAAGTTGTTTAGGATTGGATAGCTTGAGTAATTTCAGCAGGCTCTAGGATACGGACGTGGTCTCCAGTTATACAATACCTGGTTCTGGAAATATTGGTTTGGTGTGTGAAAGTTAGATAAAAGAGGTGGTTGGGGACATGGGCTTTGGGTTGGTTGGTTTGCATATAAAAAGCAGCCTCCAAGGGGAGTCATTTGCTTCTTTTGGAGTTAGCTAGTCTTGGGAGGGGCAGTCTATTCTTGGCCAGCGAAGCCCCCAAGATGTCAAAGTGTCATAAAATATAGAAAATTTAAAAACATGACTAATACAAGGCTCAACTGGAATTCCATCACCTCCACTAGCTTTGTTCGTAGTGATGCTTCCTAAAGCCCACTTGACTTCACATTCCAGGATGTCTGGCTCTAGGTGAGTGATCACACCATCGTGATTATCTGGATCATGAAGATCTTTTTTGTACAGTTCTCCTGTGTATTCTTGCCACCTCTTCTTAATCTCTTCTGCTTCTGTTAGGTCCATACCATTTCTGTCCTTTATCAGCCCATCTTTGCATGAAATGTTCCCTTGGTATCTCTAATTTTCTTGAAGAGATCTCTAGTCTTTCCTATTGTTTTTCTCTGTTTGTTTGCACTGATCACTGAGGAAGGCAGAGACATTATTTTGCCAACAAAGGTCCATCTAGTCAAGGCTATGGTTTTTCCAATAGTCATGTATGGATGTGAGAGTTGGACTATAAAGAAAGCTGAGCACCGAAGAATTGATGCTTTTGAACTGTGGTGTTGGAAAAGACTCTTGAGCATCCCTTGAACTGCAAGGAGATCCAACCAGTCCATTCTAAAGGAAATCAGTTCTGAATGTTCATTGGAAGGACTGATGTTGAAGCTGAAACTCCAATACTTTGGCCACCTGATGTGAAGAACTGACTCATTTGAAAAGACCCTGATGCTGGGAAAGATTGAAGGCAGGAGAAGAAGAGGACAACAGAGGATGAGATGGTTGGATGGCATCACCGACTCAATGGACATGAGTTTGCGTAAACTCCGGGAGTTGGTGATGGACAGGGAGGCCTGGCGTGCTGCAGTCCATGGAGTAGCAAAGAGTCGGACATGACTGAGCGACTGAACTGAACTCAATACCAGGCTAGATGTTATGTATCATTTAGGACAGCGGTTTTCAACATTAGCCCCATTTTAATCACTTGGAAAACTTTTCAATATTCAGATGATCGAGTTTCACCCTCCAAGTTTCTGATTCTAGAGGTCTGGGAAGGCCATAGTGAATTTACTTGTCTAAAAAGTTGTCTTCTTGCTGCAGCAGCTGATGAAAGACCACACTTGAAGGACACTAAGGTCCATAAAAGAGACCCAGAAAAACTTTAGAAGGGCCTTAGGAAGCCAAGGAGAGAAGACATTTACTGCCAAAATGAGAGGCACTTATGAATGATTTAACTGATGTTACCAGCATGCATTGGGCTTCCCAGGTGGCTCAGAGGTAAAGAATCTGCGTGCCAATGCAGTAGACACAGGTTTGACCCTCGGATCAGGAAGATCCCCTGGAGAAGGGAATGGCAACCCACTACAGTATTCTTGTCTGGAGGATTCCATGGACAGGGGAGCCTACCAGCGCTACAGTTCATGGGGTCAGAAAGAGTCAGACACAACTGAACACACACACACACCAGCATGAATTAACTGTTTCATAATTATTTCTATTAATTAAAGGCATGTTTTAATGAACAACTGAAGTAATGCAGCTGATTTTTTAATAAAAAAGTTAAATGTGTTAATTAGATTTTAAAGTAGTCACCTTCAGCTATGGAATTATTCCTGGGATTTTGTTGCCATTTAAACAGTTTTGATACTCTTTTGGTGGGGAGGGGGCATCATTTTCAGTAGTGTGGTTTCTTCTTTTTTAATGTCCTTGGCGGTATCAAATTTTTATATTTTTAACATGGGTTGATTTTTTTAGTATTAAAAGCCTGTTATGGTTTATAAATTAAAGAAATGATAAACCTAGATCCAATCAATTTTAAAAATAAAAATGTAGATACCTACTAAAATTTCTTACATTATTGGAAACTGTCTTTGAAGACAGTTTCAAAAGAGGAGTTTAATTCTTAAGATATAATGTTACTCAATACATTAATAGACAACATTCATTTGAATGACTGTTCTTGGTCAGTTTGTTTTCAAAGTCTTCCTTCCTTATAGTCATCTCATAGATGCATGTACAGATAGAAACTTCTCAGAATGGCTCTGAGAAATATTTTGACTTAAACTTCATTGATTCTGAGATTCATGGTACATGGAGACTGTCTGGTGACAACCTTGTCAGCCTGTTTTTGGAGGAACTCTGAACCCCATTCAAAAGATTTCCCCAGACTATTCTGTGATCAAGGCTGTAGATAGGAAATGCCAGGGGAAGATTTTCCAAGGATAACATTTTCATATAAAGTGTTTTCCTCCTGTTGGAAATTAGTTTATTGAATGCAAGTTGCTACTTTCTCTTTATAAGTAGCCTTTCATATTAATATAATTGCCTATGGCAGTTGTGTCAGAAAGGAATTGTCCCTCAGACTAGCACATGGAAAAAAGAGTTCTGAGATTTGGCATATAGTTTTTCAAAATGCACTGTTTCAAATATGATATGCTATTTCAGGTCCTCTTCAGTCATTTTCAGGAACTTTTTAACTTCTGATTCCTTTGTATATGTATTTTATCTAATCCATGTCCTGAGATTCCTTTAGCTCTGGAATTCTACCTTTTTTTATGAACAGAAAACTTGGTTTTATTTATTCCCCTGACATAGGGTAAGCTTATAGATGCATCAAAACTACTTGAGGACCTGTTAAAACACAGATTGAAGGGTCCCATTGCCAGAAATTTTCTTTATAGACTTTTTCCACTAAAGACATTTCAGTGGAGAAACAGAAAAAGCTATAATCAATTAGATCTCCGTGGAGCCTGAAGATTTCTAACCAATTCCCAAGGAATGTCATCGTTGCTGGTGGAGAACCACACTTGGTAAACCACTAATTGAAATACCATTTTAGCATTTAGGCCAGTAAAGTCTCTTACATGATGAGACCTAAGAAGTTATTTTTATTTAATTTGGTCAGTAGTGTCTTGTAGGCTAAGTTAGGTTCAATTTGTGGTCCTGGCAGTTGTGAGGGGTACTCTGGAAATAGCTGAGATTGATTTTAGAGATGGGGATGAGCAGGGAGAAAGAAAAAAGTTTCTTAATCCAAGCATTCAGTTGTTCGCTGGGAGAAAGGGAGGAACTAGAAATTTCTTAGACTGGTTCAGCAAGGCAGGTCCCTTAGTCACAAAGGAGAGACTTACAAGTGGATTAACAGGGGTGATTGCCTCAAATGGCACCCAGGAGCCTAGAAGGATTCACGACTTCCCCTTCAAACATGATTCATGTCGTCTTTCACTCATGTTACTTCTCTTTGAGGATCTAGACTCTCTGAGCCCTGTGCTTGACTGACCAGGGTCTTGTCCTCTGGAGTGGACATTCTCATTGGGAAAAGAGCTGATAAATTTGTGATTTATATTCTTTTTAAATTCTTTTTGGTTTTTTGATTTTTTACAATGTTGTGTTGGTTTCTGCCATACAATAACGTGAAACTGAAACTGAAAGTCACTCAGTCATGTCCAATTCTTTTCTACCCATGGACTATCCAGTCCATGGAATTCTCCAGGCCAGAATACTGGAGTGGGTAGCCTTTCCCTTCTCCAGGGAATCTTTCCAACCCAATGTCTCCTGAATTGCAGGCGGATTCTTTACCAGCTGAGCCACAAGGGAAGCCCTACAATAACGTGCTGCTACTGCTAAGTCGCTTCAGTCGTGTCTGACTCTGTGCAACCCCAGAGACGGCAGCCCACCAGGCTCCGCCATCCCTGGGATTCTCCAGGCAAGAACACTGGAGTGGGTTGCCATTTCCTTCTCCAGTGAGTGAAAGTGAAGTCGCTCAGTCGTGTCCAGCTCTTAGCGACCCCATGGACTGCAGCCCAGCAGGCTTTTCCTTCCATGGGATTCTCCAGGCAAGAGTGCTGGAGTGGAGTGCCATTGCCTTCTCCAATAACATGAGTCAGCCATAATTATACATGCATCGCCTTTCTCCCCTCCCCCCACGTTTGTTCTTACAAAATCACTTTAGCTACCATGAGGATAATAAAGTATAGAAGGTACAGGAATATAGTTAATGCCCTGCTTTGCATTCAATCCCCTCAGAACTTTGTTCTGTCAGAAATCCCCTTCTTTCGTGACTTTTGAGTCCCCTTCCTTCTGATCCTTTGCTGTCAGTTTGCCATTTGCTACCCTTCATGTTAATAAAAACACCCACACACATAACACCCTCACCCCCATTCCTCTCCAACCCCCTTCCAGTCCTGCCTCCCCTCTCTCCTTCATTTCATGGCCAATCTTTGTGAAAGAGTAGCACAGCTGTCCAACTTCCCTTGGTTACCTGCAATTCACTTTTCAACCCACACTCTCAGGCTATTACTTCTGTAGGCCAGGCAAACGGCTTTCCTTAAGAAAACCAATGTCCTACCCTTTGCCAGATTGCCTGAGTCAGCTCCTCTGCATAATTCTTTTCTTCTTTAGTTCTTTGACATCCTCTTACCCAAGTTTCGATTCTGACCTGTCTGCCAGTCTTTCTACCAGGTGAAACTTATGGAAAAGTCTCTGTCTTTTCCGTGAGTATGGAGGCTCCTCGTGTCCCCCATCCCCTCCCTGATCTCATCTTCATCCAAAGCTCCATCTAGGGCCTATAAGCAGATGACTCCCAAATCATCATCTGCTTCCTGTATCTTTCTTGGCCATCTCATATTAATTTCTGCAACTTCTCAGTGAACATGTATGTTTACGACACAGGACCATAAGCACAGGTAGGGTGTACTTGGTCGTGTCTGTTCTGAATTCTTGGGCTTTTGCTGCAGCAGATGTTAAATATTTTTGAGCCTTACCCTGGTTCACAGTCATTTCAAAATTAGCACGCCCCAAACTGAAATTCCCAGCAAAGCTGGACATTTGCTTCTATTCCCTGTTTCAGAAAATGGCGGCACTGTTTGCCCAATTTTCTGAGCCAGAAGTCTCCAGATCCAGCCAGATTTCTCTCTTCTGTACACACATCTACATTGACATGAAATTTTACTAATTCTACCTCCTAAAAACTCTTGTAAAACAGACTTTTCTCTATGACTATCCCTCATTTCAGATCATTATCACTGTGGAGTCAAGTACATGCCTGATTCATATCCTGTAGCCTTAGGCAAATGTCTTAATCTCTTCTAGCCTCAGTTTCCTCATAAAATTTCTACTTCTTTGGCTTTCTGAGAAGATGAAATGAGACGATTCATTTGTCAATTTTTGCTTCTGTTACTGATGCTTTTAGTGTCATATCCATGGAATCAGTGCCAAAACCAGTGTCATGAAGCTTTTCTCCATGTTTTATTTTAGGAACTTTACAGTTTTAGGTCTTAACATTTACATCTTTGGTGATGGGAAAACTGGATATCCACATGTAGAAGAATGAAATTGGACCCTTTTCTAGCATTTTTTTTTGTAGTGCTAGAAAAGGGTCCAATTTCATTCTTCTACATGTGGATATCCAGTTTTCCCATCACCAATTGTTAAAAACACTATCCTTTTCCCATTGAGTATTTTTGGCACCCTTGTGGAAGAAACATACGGATTTATTTCTGGACTCTCTGTTATGTTCCCTTGGCCTATATGTCCGTTTTTATGCCAGTACGTGTTGTTTCATATGAATTTTAGAATTTTTCCAATTGTAAGAAATGCCACCGGAGTTTTGATAGGGATTACATTGAATCTGTTGATTGCTTTGGGTGGTATGGACATCTTAATGATATCAAAGTCTACCAGTACATGAGCATGGCATGTTTTTTTATTTGTGTATTCTTTATTTTCTTTCATTAATGTTTAAAGTGTAGAAGCCCTTCACTTCCTTAGTCAAGTTATGCCTGAGTGTTTTATTCTTTTGGTGGCTATCACAAATGGAATTGTTTTTCCATATTTCCTTTTTAGATAGGGACACAACTGATTTTTGTGTGTCAATTTTGTATCCTACAATTTTGCTGAGATTACCCCACAGAAAGTCAGGGACATAAAATGCAGTCAGGGTAAATTGGTCAGTACGATTTGTTGTCAGCAGTTTTATTGCTGTTAGTCTCACTTAGAAAACCGCAATGGCCTCTTAACTGGTCTTCATGCATCTAGTTCAGTTCCCCAGTAAGAATCATCTAACATGAAGGCTGACCCTGTTCAGTCCATACCCATATTTGAAACTCTTCTGTACTCTCAAGATAAACCCCCACATTCTTGGAGAAGCATTCAAGGACATTCATAATCTAGTTTCTCCATGGCCCCATCTTCTTGACTCCCCATAAAGGAGATACATAGCCAAAAAAATCAAAGCTACCTAGTCATTACTCACTGTCTGTCTCCAGACTTCTATCTGCTGGGAAGACCTTCCACCTAACCTCACCTCCTCGGCCCAGATGTTGTTGTTCGTTCAGTTGCTCAGTCATGTCTGACTCTGCAACCCCATGGACCACAGCACGCCAGGCTTCCCTCTCCTTCACTATCTCCCGGAGTTTGCTCAGATTCATGTCCATTGAGTCAGAGATGCTATCAGCCCAAATAGTTCTTATTTATTCTTTGAAATAATCTCAAGCTCCAGAGTAGACTTCTCGTCCACAGGGGATCCCAGATCTCTCAATCAATAAGTTATACAGGATAAACATGCCCCACACACAAACTGTTAAGTAAATATTTCAAAGTTAAATGGTTAATAATCATATTTACAGGAAGAGAATATGGCAACAAAATGGTGGCACTTGTATAAAAATACAAAAGGATATAAGATTTTCAAGTCATTATTTTTTCTAGCATTTTAATATTAAAATGTTTAATCATGCAGCAAAATTGAAAGAATTTTACAGTGAACATGTGTATAGCCACCACCTATATTTTGCAATTAACATTTTACTGTGCTTGCTTTATAGTATATCCATCCATCTATCCATCCCTCTTTGTATGAGTAATTTTTGGTTTTGTAAATTGTCTTTCAAAAAAAACATGGTATTTTTTTGTTTCTAACATGGTAGAGCAAAATAAAATTGTTGAAACAGTGTAAGTTGTAGTGTTTTCTGATTCAGTCCGTTAAAGTGTCCATTAAAAATAGTACTAGGGATTATAAAACATGTTTTATTAATACTCTATACATGATTAGATGTGGACCATTAACAAGAATTGTTATAATTAAGGGGACTGGGTTTGTGAATATAGAAAAAGCCTAAAGTTTGCTATTCCAGTGGAATGTTTTGTGAGGACTAGTTCTTGTACGATGGAGAAGGCAATGGCAGCCCACTCCAGTACTCTTGCCTGGGAAATCCCATGGACAGAGGAGCCTGGTAGGCTGCAGTCCATGGGGTCGCAAAGACTTGGACATGACTGAGCGACTTCACTTTCACCTTTCACCTTCACTTTCACCTTTCACTTTCATGCACTGGAGAAGGAAATGGCAACCCACTCCAGTATTCTTGCCTGGAGAATCCCAGGGACGGGAGCATGGTGGGCTGCCGTCTATGGGGTCACACAGAATCGGACATGACTGACGTGACTTAGCAGCAGCAGCAGTTCTTGTACGAAATTTAATTTTGACCTATATTCTGTTAATGCACCATGGGTTAAGCTGCACCATGACACATGCTGCATAGATATGGCAGTTTTGAAACTGGATTATTCCTTTCACATTAAATCCCCATAATACTTGAATTTGTATCCATTACCATTTTAAAGAAAATTCTCAGACTAGCAGATGACAACTGAGAAAAAAATCAACATGGCAAGCCCCCTTCATGCCAATCAACATATAGTCAATGTGTCCTTGTAAATTAGTAAAGTCAAGCTTTCCACAGTCACAGCACGACTTTATATGGTGCCATTGTATTCCTAAAATGGGAATACAACATCTTCCATGTAAAAGGTTGCTTTAAGTTTCCATGACACTTACTTAGTGCACTGTAATGACCACATTATTCAGTTACAGAATTAGTAGCACAGCACTGTGGACGGTTCAGTTCACATTGTGATTACTCATTCCACAACAGTCTGGAGGGTTTACCACATGAAAATCATTACAGTTAGGTAGTGTATGGCAGAAGTTCACCAACAGATGATCTGTGAGGATTTCCTTAATCAGCAGATAAATATAGTGAGTGAAAGAGGGAAGGAGAAAACAGAGAACTAATGTAAGCTTGTTACCTTCCTTTCTTAGGAAAGCTTGCCCTTTATTTTGAAATTATGTCCATCTGACTTTATTATTTGTTAAAATGCCCCTTCCTTTAAAATATGATGGTAACAGTATATTCTAGGATTTGTGTTAATAGTTTACCTGGCAAAATTATCATTTGGTAACTGTGTTAGTTATCTATTAGCCACAATAAAGCTGTGTATCAGACAAAGGTCAGTAGCTTAAAGCAATAAGTATTTATTTTTAAAATTTTTCATTTTAGTATAGTTGATTTATATTTCAGGTGTACAGCACAGTGATTCAGTTATATACACATAGTGGTAAAGAATCCGCCTCCCAATTCAGGAGACGCAGGAAACGTGGGTTCGATCCCTGGGTTGGGAAATGGCAACTCACTCCAGTATTCTTTCTTGGAGAATCCCATGGACAGAGGAGCCTGGTGGGCTATAGTCCATGGAGTCACAAAGTGTCAGATTGAAGTAACTGAACATGCATGCATATATATACTACTAATTCTGGAACTGAACAGCATGGTCATTATAGTGTATGTTAATCTTTTCCTATCCCAGTAGTGTGTGTGTGTTAATTCCAACCTCCTAATTTAACCCTTCCCAACCCCTATTTCCCCTTTGGTAATTATAAGCTTGTTTTCTATGTCTGTGAGTCTCTTTCTGTTTTGTAAATAGGTTCACTGATATCATTTTTTAAGATTCCACATATAAGCAGTGTTCACTCAGTCAGTTGTGTCTGACTCTTTGCGACCCCATGAACTGCAGCATGCCAGGCTTCCCTGTCATACTTGTGTTTCTTTGGGCTTACTTCACTTAGTATGATAATCTCTAGATCCATCCTTGTTGCTGCAAATTTGTTTATATGGATGAGTGGTATTCCATTATATTTATATATATATATAGTATTACTGTATAAATATATATTTATATATGTTACATTTATATATGTTACATCTTCTTTATCCATTCATTGGTTGATGGGCATTTAGGATGCTTCCATGTCTTGGGTATTGTAAATAGTGCTGCTATGAACATTGGGGCACATGTATCTTTTCGAATTATGGTCTTCTTTGAATATGTGCCCAGGAGTGGAATTGCTGGATTATATGGTAACTCTGTTTTTAGTTTATAAGGAAACCCCATATTGTTCTCCATAGTGACTATACCAATTAATATTCCCACCAACAGTGTAGGAGGGTTCCTTTTTCTCCACACCTTCTCCATCATTTATTGTTCATAGATAGATGATGACCATTCTGACCAGTGTGAGGTAATACCTCATTGTAGTTTTGATTTGCATTTTTCTTATAAATAGCAATATTGATCATCATTTCATGTGTCTCTTGATCATCTGTATGTCTTCTTTCAAGAAGTGTCTATTTAGATCTTTCCCATTTTTTTTAACTGAATTGTGTGCAATTTTGATATTGAGCTGTATTAGCTGCTTGCATATTTTGGAGATTAATCCCTTGTCAGTCACAGCCTTTGCAAATATTTTCTCCCATTCTGTATGTTGTGTTTTCACTTTGTTTATGTTTTCCTTTGCTGTGCAAAACCTTATAAGTTTAATTAGGTCCCAATAAATAATTCTTTAGTTCACTAGTTAGTGGCTTGATTTAAGTCGAGTACTTCATCTGCTCTGGCTGGGCTAGTTAGAGTGTTGTTGAGAACTGATGTGTCTAAGGGTGAGTGGATCAACATGGCTCTGTTGCTCATATCTTGCTCATTTTTCCAGCAGACTAGCTGAACTGTGTCCTCTTGGCAGAGGGAGAGGGTGGAAGAGCAAGAGAGGAGACGGAGCTTTTTAAGCCTCCACTTCCATCAAGCCTGCTAATATCCCATTGACCAAAGCAAGTTTTATTTCCCACTCCCCACTGCCCACCTCACCTACCCACCATTGTAAGCAGAATAATGGCCCCCTAAAGATGTTCACACGGAGAAGGCAATGCCAAACCACTCCAGTACTCTTGCCTAGAAAATCCCATGGATGGAGGAGCCTGGTAGGCTGCAGTCCGTGGGGTCGCCAAGGGTCGGACACAACTGAGCGACTTCACTTTCACTTTTCACTTTCACACATTGGAGAAGGAAATAGCAACCCACTCCAGTGTTCTTGCCTGGAGAATCCCAGGGATGGGGGAGCCTGGTGGGCTTCCGTCTATGGGGTCACACAGAGTCGGACACGACTGAAGTGACTTAGCAGCAGCAGCAGCAAAGATGTTCACAGTGGTAAAAAATCTGCCTGCCAAGGCAGGAGACACAGGAGCTGTGGGTTCGATCTCTGAGTCGAGAAGATCCTCTGGGAGAAGGAAATGGCAACCCACTCCAGAATTCTTGCCTGGAAAATCCCATGGACAGAGGACCCTGGCGGGCTACAGTCCATGGGGTCACAAAGAGTAGGACACGACTGAACACTCATGTATGTATGTGTGCAAAGATGTTCACATCCAAATCCCCAGAACCTGTGAATACATTATGCTTCCTGACAAGGGGGAATTAAGATTGCAAATAGAATTAAGATTGTTAATCAGGTTACCTTGAGATAGGAAGATAATACTGCATTATCTGCATGGGTACAATATAATCACTGGATCCTTAGATGTAAAAGAGGATACCAGGAGAGTATGAGTCAGAGACAGAGAGGGATCCAAAGATGCTGTGCTGCTGGCTTAGAAGACAGAGAAAGGGGCCACTGGCCAACGAGTGTGGGTGGACTCTAATAGCTGGAAAAGGCAAGAAAACCGATTTTCCTCTAGTTTCTCCAGACAGAACACAATCTTACCAATACTTTGATTTTAGCCCATGAGATCCATTTCAGATTTCTGACTTCTAGGACTGTAAGAGAGTAAATCTGTGTTGTTCTAAGCCAATTGGTTTGTGGTGATTTGTTACAGCAACACGTGGAAACTAATATACTCTTCATTTTTCATTCTTTTCGGTAGCATCAATATTATTATTCACTTTTTAAAAAATCAGTTCTTCTTTGTTCTTTGCTTTTAATCTTAATAATACCAGTCAAATTATAGTCTGATGTAATGTGTGCGTTTTTTTCATAATGGATGTGAAAATAAATGAAAGAGTTTAAACTGTTCATGTGTGTAATGCCACAAGTCCCCTCCCTGTCACTAGTGTTAGGCAACTCACATTTGGGGGAACATGGATCTAGGTGGTCTAAAAGAGCAAGAGATTGTCCAAAAATGAGAATTTCCCAGAGAAAGATGCATTTGGCCATTGGGTAAAACTTTGGGCAGCAGACAAAGGTAGACTAGAAAGACAAATGACCCAATATGACTCTGGCCTACTATTTGCATTTGTATCAAAGAATCTGAAGCTTGCTAATCTTGATATGTCTTTTAATGCTGTTGGCTTGTTCTTTTCCTTGACTGGAATGTTCACCATGACCCACCTGTCTTCTGGGTTCAGCTTAGATATATCACCCTCCTTGGAAAAATCTTCTGAGCCCCAGTTCTCCACCAGCTAAGATTCACACTCCCTCCTTTCTGTAAAAAAAGCATGAACTTCTTTGTAGAGGTTTCCTCAGTCATTTGGATACCATGATAAATAAGGTGACACTTGGCTGGTGGCTCCACCCTGTCCCATATCCCAATTCCCTGAGGGGAGCAAATATCTGGGGATACCTATAACCCAGTCATATGGATTTGGGCATATCCATTGGGAAGTCCTGTTTCAGAGAATTTATCAACTGTGAACTTCTTGAGGGCAGTGATTTTTATCCTGTTCTTCATTCTCTTCATAATTCATAATAAGATATATGGCAGGTGTCAGTAATTGTTGTTTGAAATCAAATGAAATGAACAGCAAATGACTTGTCCCAAGGTCAGACACTCAGCTTTATTTCCCTTCCCTTTGCTACCCTCTGACACCAGTTGTATTTACTGATAGGTTACATCTGTAGGCCAGACCCATCTTAGTTTCCAGATTAATCTTAGTGGCTCTAATAAGCACAACAGAAGTCTAAGCTTGTAATCTGGTGGGATTTGTACTTAGAATTCTGTGGCTTACAGACTTGTTAGGAATAAACCTGAGGTCCCCAAATGGTTTGCAAGTCCCAGCATTCCTGATTTCTTGATTTCCTTCCTTTCTCTCCTTACTTCCCTCCCTATCTATTATTTTAGTTATTTGGATACTGTTAAACCCTTAGGACATTTCTTACGTACATTCTCTAGAAGTGGCTTCCCTAGTGGCTTAGATAGTAAAGAATCTGCCTGCAATGCAGAAGACCCAGGTTCAATCCCTGGATCGAGAAGATCCCTGGAGAAGGGAATGGGAACCCACTCCAGTATTTTTGCTGGGAGAATCCCCATAGACAGAGGAGCCTGGCAGGCTACAGTCCATGGGGTTGCAAGGACTTGGACATGACTGAGCGACTAACACACTTTCTCTAGAAACTGTCACAAGTGAGTGGAGGAAGGATGTCCCTGGGCTGTAGTGGAAAGAACAGAAAACTAAAAGTTAGAAGCCCTGAGTTCCAGTAAAAGCTCTGTAGTGGGACTTAGGGCAAAGCTCTTAACTTCTCTCAGCATCAATATCCTCGTCTATGAAATAAGATTAATGATACCTCTCTTGCCTATACTTCAAGGTCATTTTGAGTTGCATATGCATCCCCCCATATAGACTAAACCTCAGATGCATACAGAAAACCTATAATGTTCTATAGTAACCTTTGTATTTCCAGGACTTTAAAAATCAATGACCAGCATTGATCCTATCTAACATAATAATAATGTGTTGGGTCAATATGCATGGGTGTCTCTCTGCTTATTGATGTTAATGAAAGTGTGTATAGTTAAAGTAGGACAGAACTATAATATTAATGTCATCAATTATGTTTTTAGCAGGTTTACTTTTTCTGTATAAAGATAATTTTGGCTCTAAATTAGGTAGACAACTTTAATTAATTTACAAGTGAAATTTATGGCAACATCAGAAGAGCTGCTTCTTTTAAATATAAGTTCTCTAACATTGAAACTAATCTCTCTTTTAGGAGAGGGAAACTATGTGGTTTGAAAATCCATTGGCATTATGGAGCTGAAGCGGTGGCTTCTGAAATCTCTGTTTCATTGTTCTTTGTTTTATAAATGGAGTAGTGATATTTCTGGGTATATATGAAGCATACTGATTTTTTTTTAAAGTAACATAGTTTCACCATTAACCCCTCGTTTCACCATTATTATCTTTTCTAGCCGCATAGAAACCTTTCCTCTTTTTTCCTAGGTTGATTTCCTTTCTTTACCCTTTTCAGTTCTAAGCCCAGAAAAATAGCTATGGTTCTTTGAGGGGCCACACAAAATAAGTATTGTCCAATGCTAACACTTTGAATTATGATACTGTAATTACCTACCAAGTGAACATTAATCACTACTTGATTAGAATGGAATTACCTGTTATATTCACATTAATAGCAAATGAGCTTTCTCTGATTGATGTTGTTATAATGAATATAAAAAGAATTAATAATGATCTGGCACTCACCAAAAGTGGCATAATCATTAAGGGCATACCATCAAAAGGCAAGTAATACTTTACAACAAGTGAGTATTAATTAAAGTAAAATCACAGTGAACTCCTATTGAATTACTTAGATCCATATTACTAAGATATTAGACTATTGGGGTTAATGTGATTGCAGTATACTTTATAAAAATTAATAATGACCACCATTTAAAATGTTTAGGAAGCAAGGACTTGTTTGTTCAATGAACAGCTATGCTAGCTATTTAGATTTCTAGAGCAACTTGTTAGTATAGGGACAGCAATGAATAATATCAAACATTATATATATGTATTAATTTATATAATTTTTTTCTGAAAGTATGCATTTTATTTTCAACATTTATGTTCATTTCCAGTAGACTATTTTAAAGGGCCTCTAAATTATAGATGTAACATTGACTCATTTCCATTAAAAAAAAAATCCTTGAAAGCTGAACTGCAGTGAATATTGAACTAGATGTTAAGGAAACACCCTAGTCAGAACTGAGGCTTGGGAGCACAGAAGCAGAACTAAACTGTTCATATACAGTTTCTAAAGAGTAATTGAGCATACACCTATCATAGGGGATAAAAAGTCAGCCACTCTCAGTCAAGGTGCTTTTACTTTCTTTTCCCTTTTTTTACAAATATTTTAGTAATTTTTGAAATTTTCTTTGACAACAAATCCATAGCAGAAAGCCAAGAGTTTTGTGTTAGCTAATTGATTAGAGTATCATTCTTATGATTTTGCTATATTGAATATTTTTAGAGCAATTTAGAAGGATACTAAAATAGCTATAAAGCATGTTGTCTAATGTGAGAGTTAGGATTTAAACTAGATTAAAATAATTATGTCTTAAAGAAGAGTACAGGTAAAAACTGATCAAGTCTAAATGAGATCTGTATTGTAACTAATAGCCTTGTATGGGTGTCAATTTCCTGGCTTTAATAATGTACTATGGTTAAATTACTATCATTGGCAAAACCTGGATGAAGGATACATGGGGACTTTCTATACCATATTTGAGCTTTCTTGTGAGTCTTAAACCATTTCCAAGGAAAAGTTGTTTTTAATAAAACAATATATATATATTTTAAGGAAGCGTTCTCTGTATAACCAGTGGCTAATCATTCAGTCTAAAAAGAATATATAGAGGTGGTTGGGAACTGCTTAATTAATTACATTTCTGATCTGGAACTAAGAGATAACTCAAATTAGAAAGGGAATATATGTGTCAGCATATGTTATGGAATATATAAATATATAAGATAAAATAATCAAAGCTAATTATTTTTTGGCATGTTGCAATAGGTCCATTTGACATTGTTTATATAGGAAGCCACTGTAATTATAAAAATGAACACAGCCAAAGAACCAAGTCAATTAACTGAAGTTTAAAATTGTACTTGAAATTTGAAAGGCCTTACAATGAGCTTTGCATTTATTTTCACATAAGGCAGACACATTTTGTTTTGATTTCAGTCAACATTGGATGGTACAGTATCAAAGAAAAACTCTAAAATACGCAGTCAATATCCTGATGTGCTTGCCCTTCCACAAAAGGGGCATCATGGTGAATATAGCCTTCAGAGTTAATAACATCTAAGAACAGACCCAGCAGTCGTACCAGCATGATTTAGCTCCTGCTGTGACGATTATTATTTTTATTTTATTAATTTTACAATTAAATTGCAGAGTTAAACTCAGACATGTTTCAAGCTGTGGCTTTGTTCAACTATCTCAGTACTTCAAATAGATAGCTTCAAATGTTCATGAACAGTGAAAGCAGACAGCCTGGGTATTATTTTTGTAGCACTACTTTTGTGTGAAACAACTAAAAAAAAAAACCACTAATTCTCATAGAAGTTTCACAAACTAGTTTTGTTATATATCTAAAAAGTAAAATAGATTAAAAGAGAAGAGCATATTCTAAAAATAGCTACTGCTGCTGCTGCTAAATCACTTCAGTCGTGTCCAACTCTGTGTGACCCCATAGACGGCAGCCCACCAGGCTGCCTGTCTCTGGGATTCTCCAGGCAAGAACACTGGAGTGGGTTGTCATTTCCTTCTCCAATGTGTGAAAGTGAAAAGTGAAAGTGAAGTCGCTCAGTCGTGTCCGACTCTTAGCGAACCCATGGACTGCAGCCTACCAGGCTCCTCCATCCATGGGATTTTCCAGGCAAGAGTACTGGAGTGGCTTGCCATTGCCTTCTCTGAAAAATAGCTACATCAAGAGCCAAATCCACTACATTATCATCACAAAGTTACTAAAGAACCCTGTGTATATAACACCACCAGGCATTTGACAAGAGGGGGCAGATAAAGAGAAAATTTCTCTAGCTCTCAGGAATTTTTCATTTTATTGTGTAAATTTAGCAACTTTAGACATACTCGTTAACATATATCTTATATACATTCAGCATCAAGATAAATGTTGCAGTTGTATAGGAACTATAAAATAATTCACACCTCATTTCAACAGGAAATTCTTTTTTTCTTCCTTTTTATTTCATATTGGAGTATAGTCAGTTAACAATGTTGTGGTAGTTTCAGGTGGAAAGCAAAGGGGCTCAGTCATACACATACATGTATCCATTCTCCCGGAGATGTCCCTCCCATCCAGGCTGCCACATAACACTGAGCAGAGTTCCCTGTGATATAGAGTAAAGTGAAGTGAAGTGAAGTCGCTGAGTCGTGTCCGACTCTTAGTGACCTCATGAACTGTAGCCTACCAGGCTCCTCAGTCCACGGAATTTTCCAGGCAAGAGTACTGGAGTGGGGTGCCATTTTCTTCTCCAGGGGATCTTCCCAACCCAGGGATCGAATCCGGGTCTCCAGCACTGCAGGCAGACACTTTACCATCTGAGCCACCAGGGAAGCCCAACATAGAGTAGGTCCTATCAACAGGGAATTCTTATAGAGAAGTTGACCTTTCTAAAAGATTCAGAGACATGCACCATTGCTAATAAAACCATCGTTTTCTTTTGTCTCCTGGAAATGAATTGGAGTTAATTTGCTAAAGACAAAAAAGAGGAGATAGATTAAATAGAAGATTGTTAACTAACAGACCACTTGATGATTAAAAGAAAAAAGAACTACAGTTGCTAAATTCCCAAAGAAGCCATCCCCCTTTGTCTTGGTGCATCTCACCTTAGTGGGTAAGTCAGCTGCTAGGCATCTGGGCACTTTTCCTGGCTCTGCTTCCATGTAGCTGGGTATTCACAGACAGCCTAGCTTTGCAGAATGTTAGATTCCTTCCTGATAGACTTAGGATTTCTAAGTTCCCCTTTTTGTCTGCATTTGTATGTTTCACTCAAAGACCATCCTTTGCACTGGAATTGTCCTGCATAGTGATGAAAGTGTCATTCTGTGACTGGACACTGGTTATGGCACTGTCAGAAAATCTCAGTGTAATCTTCCTATAAGCCTCTTAACTTCTCTAGGCCTAGTTTCTAAAATGGGGATAGGAATAAAGGTTAATATTATGAAGATTAAATGAGATAACTTGCATAAAACACGCAGCACTGTTCCCTGCATGTTGTGAAGGCTTTGTATGTTTTAGTAGCTTTATTTTATTATTTCATTATTGTTATTAATAATAATGAATCCTAGTTGTTAGGGGAGTTGATTCTGTCCATTTCTGTCATAGTCAGAATAGGTTAAAGGGCCTTATTTCTGGTGGTGTGTTGTAAATACATACACTAATGTGCCTCATTTGTATATGGTCCTTTGTAGCTTACAAAGCTCTCACTTATGTTCTTTCTACAGTTTCAAAAGTGAGTGTTAAAAAGCCAGAATTTACAAGAGTTCAACTCAGAGACAACGTAAATATTAAGTATTTTGCTCAGTGAACTTTTTTGGTTTAGCTGACTTAGATCTTCTCATGTCTGATATCATCTGTTCTGTGATGAACAGAACAGTGACCAGAGTTCAACCTTGTATGTACATATTCAGCCTGAGAAAGATCCAGTGGTACAGAAATTGGGATAATCCAGATTCCCCAATGAAAGTTAGGACAATTTTCAGAAGGTCCTTAAGCAGTATATTAAAATATTAGCTTGAAGCATGCCATATTGCCAATATTTGAATGTTTTGGACAAAATTAAGATTTTTTTTTTGGCAAGTTTCAACCTAGTAGTTAAAAGAAATTTATGTAGTTTAAAGTTACAAATTGTTTCCAAATATTTTCCTGCAAAAAGTAGTGAGGAAAATAGATATCGCTAGTAAATTACACCTGGGAAATTCAAGATCATAAAAAAAAATTCTAACACAAATGTAGAGTAGTACTGGTTGCATCCTCCAGTGTCCAAATTTAAATGATCATAAATGCCACCCTTTCCTTCACTTCATCCCCTGACCCATGTAGTTGGCCAAGTGTCTTGTTAGTATATTTTTTTTCCATGGGTCACTTACAGGGATATCTGATTTAAAATGGTGGATCATGAAACTTCCCTAAAATGAGAATCAGTTCAGTTCAGTTCAGTCGCTCAGTCATGTCCGACTCTCCGCGACCCCATGAATCACAGCACGCCAGGCCTCCCTGTCCATCACCAACTCCCGGAGTACACTCAAACTCATGTCCACAGAGTCGGTGATGCCATCCAGCCATCTCATTCTCCGTCGTCCCCTTCTCCTCCCGCCCCCAACCTTTCCCAGCATCAGAGTCTTTTCCAGTGAGTCAACTCGTCACATCAGGTGGCCAAAGTATTGCAGTATGAGAATAGAGCAATTAAAAGGATGTTTACCCACCAGGAGACAGAATATGAGAAAAGAATCAAATATGAGAGATTACAGATTTATTAATATGTAGAGGGAATGGGGGGATTAATGTCTCTGGGGAAACGAGATACTAAGTATGTAGAACTTAGAAAATCCTAGAAATTAAATGTTCCAGGTTGTACAGAAGTCAGGGATGAGCACAGGGCTGAGAGTAAGGGGATTTATCAACAGTGTGTCTCAGAAGCAGTTAGATCCCCAAGCCTCTCAGCCATCTCCATGGAATCAAAAGTACTGCCTCTCTCCTGCCCAACCAAGAGACTGGAGGTTTGTTCTCTAAAGAAATTACACTAAAACAGCTCAATACCTGGGGATACCAGTTAGAGAAGTCAGGGAAGAATTCCCACAATGAAAATAATATGCTAAATAAGGTCACCCGTTTTCCCCAAGATTCAGATTCTGATTGGCTCCAGGAATACCACCAGCAAACATATACTCCCAGACGGAAGATTTGATTTTCTTTTCCTCTAGAGAAACAGTGTCTTACAGAAAAAACCTGTTGATCCTCTTACTTGGGGATCTCTGCCATGCACACAGGATGAAATTCACCTGTCAAGAAGCCTACGAACAAAGCTTATGATTAATTTTAATGCCTATATCTTAAATATCAATAGAAAACAAAGGACCAGATAACATTTGAGGAAATGAGACCAAAATACAAAAACAGGAAGAGAAAGAACTCATGGAAAAATAGATACCAAAAATTAATACCCCTAGAGAGATAAGAGAAAATACTGTATCCATGAAACAAAAAGAAGCTTTTATTAAAAAGAAAAATTAAGAAAAGGATGTGCTTCTGGAACATAAAATTACAGTAGCCAAGATATAAAATTAAATGGAAAATGGGAAGTAAATCTCTAAGAGCACTAAGAAAATAAAGACTAAGAAAGGAATAATGAAAAAGAAAAGATGGTAAGATTAAAGGATCAACCTAAGAAATCCAACATCTGACTAAAGGAGTTCTGGAGAAAATATAGGGAAGAATTTATCAAAAATATATATATAAGAACATATTTCACAAATGAAGGGCATAGTTTTAAAATTGAAAGTGTCCTTCAAGTTCTCCACATAATTTTTAAAAAATTCATATGAAAGCATATCAGAATAGTAATAAGTTTCTAAAACCTTATAGAGAGGGCTGGGAGGTAGAAAGAGATTGAATGAGTGAGAAAAAGAGAATTGACTAACCATATCATTAATAAAGGATTGAAAATCAGAATATCATCAGACTTAACAGCAACACTTGAAGACAGAAGCTAAAGAATCCGCATCTTTACAACTCTGAGAAAACAGTGTTCAATTTAGAATTAATATAGTCAAGCATTCAGGGTGTCAAAACTTACTTTCCAAGTACCCTTCCTTTGGAAGACAAGCTCCATCAAAATTCAAGAATTAAATAAGAGGAAGCATGGAATCTAGAATTCAAGACAGAAGAGAGATGATGGGAAGATTTAGGAGAACAATTGTGCTGCAGGTCTAGAGAACATCCTATTTTTATTTGTCTCTATTGGTATTACAGACAAAACTTCTTATATAAACTAATAAGATGCTGGATGAAGTATAACACATACCCATTTAAAACTGAGCTCAATAGAACATACACAGGAATTCATAAAAGTGGAGCCAAAATCTCACCCTGGTGAGTTTTGCTGATAAATAAGAAATTCAGGTTCTAAAACCTGTCAGGCATAGGAGAAAGACAAGGCTTGGTTGAGTGAGAACTGAGATCCCAATAAGAGATCAAAAATCCTTAAAAAGCTCTACCCTTAGTGAAAGAACAACCTGGGAAAAATCCATCTCTTAGCAAGAGGAGATGGCAAGGAATCTTGCCCAGCTCCACCTAAGCTCTGAGTAGGGAAAATGGCTACTTGAATAAATTTGAAAAATCAAAACTTCCTCTCACATATTTGGTATCTGAATTAATACTACCTTTGTGGTTCTACAAAATCTCAGATTCAGAAGTGTTCTTAAGTTATTAGCGCCCTGAGAATCAAACATTTTCTGGAGGGACGTACCTTCAACTAAGGCCATGCAGGGGTTCCATAATTAATACCGCATCAAACATATACTCACAATCTAAAATTGTAAAACATGCATGGAAATGTCATGAACAAGAATCATCTGGGGGAGGGGACTAGATTGTCCTCCAATATTTGGAGGAAATAGAATGATGAAAATTAAAAATGAGCATGTTTAAAAAGCTTAAAGATAGCAAAAGTCAAAAACTTGAGAAACCAACAAGATGTTATTAAAAAAACAGAAAAATTTTAAAGTACCTGTTTTTCCTTCTATATATTAAATACCTGGACTTTCCTGGTGGCCCAGACAGTAAAGAATCTGCCTGCAGTGCAGGAGACCAGGGTTCCATCCCTGGGTTGGGAAGATCCCCTGGAGGAGGGCATGCAACCCACTCCAGTATTCTTGCCTGGAGAATTTCCATGGACAGAAGAGTCTGGCAGGCTACAGTCCATGGGGTCGCAAAGAGTTGGACACAACAGAGCAACTAAGCACACAGCACATATTAAATACATAATCAATGTAATAAATTGGACATTTTAAACAAAACCTTAAGAAAAATCTGAAAAGAATTAGTAAACTGGAAGATGATCCAAAGAAATTACTTGGAACACTGAATTGAGAGGAGATATTAAAGAAAATTTAAGACATATGAAAGATAGCATACGTATAACATATATTTAATGAGAATTTTGAAAGAATAAAGTGGGGAGGAGGTAATATATTCAAATAATTAAGGGTGAAAATTTTCCAGAAATGCTGAAAGACATGAATCCTCAAATTTTAGAGCCAAGCTATCCCAATTAGGATAAATTTAAAGAAAATTCCTCCTAGACACATTACAATGAAATTGCCAAACATTAAGGACAGTGAGATCTTTAAAACACCCAGGGTAAGAAAAGATTACTTACAAAGGAAAAATTGCACACTTGTCAACAGTGGCAAACAAAGTCAAAAGAACATAGACTCAAATGTCTACATAGAATATTATACCTTACTGAATTATTATTTAATACCTGGGATGAAATTAAGCCATTAAAAAAGCAGCCAGTCAGAATTTTAGCATAAGGGTAGAGGGCTCTCAAAAGAATTTTTTGATGGAGGCTAGGGGAATGGACAGAGAAGGCAATGGCACCCCACTCCAGTACTCTTGCCTGCAAAATCCCATGGACGGAGGAGCCTGGTGGGCTGCTGTCTATGAGGTCGCACAGAGTCGGACACAACTGAAGCGACTTAGCAGCAGCAGCAAGGGAATGGAGTGGAGAATGGAACAAATAGAGTAATTGCTGTGTTTGTGAATGAAAAAGCACCTTTAGAGTAACTTTAAATTATGTAGAATTGGTTGGAAAGACATACATAGATGAACATTTAAAACTAAGCAAACATGGCAAAACCAATACAATAATGTAAAGTAATTAGCCCCCAATTAAAATAAATAAATTAAAAATAATAATTGAAAAATAAAATAAAACTAAGCAAACAAGTTGTGCCAGATAGAACAAAAAGTTATACAAAAAAGGAAATATAATAATTGTAGAAAATATTTGACTTAACCATGAAAAATATTAGTCACAATAAGATAAACCCTAAATATTGATTTTTTAATACTTTTTTTTAAAAAATAGAAATTCACAGGAAGCAAGAATAGTATAGAGTTCCTCTGTACCCTCCACCTACTTCACTCCCTTAACAGTGGCTGCATTTTACTTATACTGTCAAAACCAGGAAATCGGCATTGGTACTATATGTGTGTTTATTACATTGTATCATGTGTAAATTTGTGTGACCAGCACCGTAATTAATGTATAGAACTGTTTCATTCGTACAAGTGTCTCCCTCATGCTACCCATCCTCTTTGCTACCATCATCTTGCTGGCAATCACTAATCTGTTTTCCATCTCTTTATTTTTGTCTTTTTTTTTTTAAATATTACACAAAGGGAATCATAGAATTCATGACCTTTTGGGATTATTTTTTTCATTAAACATGAAACTCTTGAGATCCATCCAAGTCAGTGTGTGTATCAGTGTTTCATTGCTTTTTATTGTTCTGGAGTATCCATTGAGTGTATTACCAAATTCTGTTTAAACATTCACCTATTGAGGTGCATTATGGTTGTTTCCAGGTTTTGGCTATTACAGATTATCCTGCTATAAACATGTGTATATAGATTTTTACGTGGATGTAAGTTTTCATTTCTCTGGGATAAGTGCCCAGGAGTAAAATTGCTGGGCCATATGGTAAATGTGTATTTAGTTTTTGAAGAAACTGCTACTTTTCAGGTGGCTCTATCATTTTGTATTCCCAATGGCAATGAATCAATGATTCAGTTTCTCTGCATCTTTGTCAGCATTTGATACTATCACTATTTTTAAATTTTAGTTGGTTATTGATATATCATGATGGTCTTAATTTGCATTATGCTAATGACTATCGATGTTGAATTTTTTAAAATTTGCTTATTTACTATCCAGCTATCATCTTCAGGGTACTGTTTCTTCATGTATTTTGCCCATGTGTTATTTTATTTAACTGTTGAGATTACATACAATGTACACAGATGAAAAAGTTGGAATATCAGTGGGTTAAACAGTGCTAGATCGTTAATTTTCATAATGGTAATTCAATAGAAAATGACTAAAATTTATAAATTAAAAACTTGGAATATAAGCATAATATTTAGGAACATGGATGTAAATAACAGAAAAGAGGTTGGAAAAAAGGAAAACTCAGGTAAAAAGGGTATGCAGTTTTTCATTTTAAGTCTATAGTATTATTTCATGTTTTGTAACTATAAACATGCAATACTTAGATAAGCTATGAAAATAAATTCTAAGGCATTGTTTATTATTAAACCAAATTCTAGAATCTAAATTCAGGATCAGAAAGTAGAGTTTGTATATTGTGCCAAGTCACCTCAGTCATGTCCAACTCTTTGCGGACACGACTATGGACTGTAGTCCACCAGGCTCCTCTGTCCATGGGATTCTCTAGGTAGGAATACTGGAGTTGATTGCCATGCCCTCCTCCAGGAGATCTTCCCGACCCAGATATTGAACCTGCATCTCTTATGTCTCCTGCATTGGCATTCAGGTTCTTTACCACTTGATTTCTTATTAATTGCATTGTACCACCTGTAAGATTTATAGATCTAATTGTTGAGGCATTTTAGTTGCTGACAGTTATTTTATCTCCACTGTCAATATTAGACATCTCTACTTAAAAGATTCCATCTTTCTGAATCTTTTCTTAGTAGCACTTTTTCTTTTCCCCACTACAACACGTTTTATTTCACTGGAAAAATCTGTATAAAGAACCAAATGGGGTTCCCATGAGAAAAACATTTACCACAGCTTAAATATAGGTTAAGGGAAATGGGAGTGTAAGAGTGCCCTGCCTTGTGTGAGCTCTGTCACTACCTCACTCTTGAACTCAGGCCCTGTGTGATGGAAACCACAGGTGTCTTGAAGAATTCTCTGCCTGGCCCTCTGATTAGGCCTTGAGAGTAGCTGTGAGGTCTGCTGTCTGGCCTCGAGAACTGAAATCCTGGGGAGCTGCCTGATAGGTAGTTATCAAGGATGTGTGCATAAACAATGCAGAAGGAACTGCACTGGTGTTTTCAGCAGTCACACACACACTTCAATTAGGAAGGAAAATACATAAGTTTATCAAAAACTAGTTCTAATATATAGAAATATTATTAGAAGTGCTATGTATATTTATATATATTCTATATATTTCTATATATTATCTACTATCTAATAATAGTATTTTCTCTTACTTTCATACTTCAAACTTTAAGATATGAAGGCTAGAGCAGGCTTTGAGTTTGTGGGTTAGGACACAACCACATTGGCACTAGACAAGCATCATCTTTATCAAAACATCCCCATATAAACAGATCCTAATGAAATTTCCTCAAGTCTTCTAAGTGTTTGTATTAAAGCAGGAAGTAAAAGTTAGAGGTTAGGATACTGCTAGCTAATGAAATCACTCTTATGATTTTTGATGAGAAAAGATTTTTCTTGAACCAAGGAATTTTTAGAACAGCTTGCCATCTAAATACTACTTAAAAGACCCATCTTATGCCTCACTCACCTCGGCTGGGACCTCTAAATTGGAAGAATGTTGCTACCTGCTGAAGACTAATTATTAAGTTGTTTGAAAATTATCCATGGGCATCTTTGTGGAGAAAGCTCAAAAAGCAGTCAAAAGTAATCTAGAGTGAGGAACGTGCAACTCGACTGGAAATTCCCCTGGATGGTTAATGATCCAAGGAGCACATGCCAGGAACTGCTATGACCTTTGTGCCCACCACCGTAAACACAGTGGCGCTTCAGCGGACCTTAGCGCCAAAGCCTGAAGGGCAATAGGATGTGGACGTTGTGCAATAAACCTCTGTTTTTAAATCTGTCTTTCTTACTCTTAAATCATCAGTCTTGCTATCTTTCACTCTCTCTCTGCAATTCTTTGTGATTCTTTGCCCCCTTTCTCTGTGCAAATGTTATGTATGAATGTCTTTTTTTAAACCACCTTTAAATAGATCATATCCTTCTGAGTATATGTACATGTTTGTGAATTGCTTCTTTTTCTTCTGTTTTTCCATTTGTTATTCTTGATATTTCTTTCAACCATGATTTCTGTGTGTAAGACTCCGTCATTACCCTCCTTCCATTTTTCCTTCTAAAAATTTCTTTCCCATAACTTATTATAATATAGAAAAACTAAATGTATTATTATTTTATTTAAAAAGATAAACATACCATTTATATTATTTACTGATAAAAATTAAATTCAGTCTTTACTTACATAATCTTCCCTCAACGTGGGTTTCTATGCATTTGAGTACATATGAAAATCAGTGACTATTCATAAAATAGAAATCCCCACCTCTCTTGTCAAAACAAGAAACATCAGTCTGTTCCACCTGACCTCTTAAAAATCTATCCTGTAGAACCCATGAGACATGAAGGGACTGAATACAAGTATGTGTGTGTGGTTGCAGTGACATGAGAAATGGATTCACTATCTGTCCTTTTAGCAGATCTCCATAAATACTATTGGACCTTAGCTTTAGAGAGGAATGTGTTGTAGACAGTGTGAAGTTGTAGATAATTCTTTGGCAAAAACATGTACTACGATTACTCCGTGCTGTTGAAAAAGAGCAGATCCAAATATTTTGACAAGGCACAGTAAAGCTCAAAGTCCATTTTTTAAAAATAAAAGGAAGGGTAAATATTCAAGACCTTGGATTTAATATGAATTCTTAAATGTGATAACAAAAGCATGAGTAGCGAAAGAAAAAAATAGTTTCATCAAAATTTAAAACTTTTGTATGTTATTTAAAAAGCAAGAAAATGAAAAGACAACTTACACAATGGGCAAAAATATTTGTAAATAATGTGCTTCATAAGTAGTATCCAGATTTTTTTTTTAAAAAAGCTCTTGCGACTTAAAAAATAACAGACAAGATAGAAAACCAAACAACCCAATTAAAAAACGGGCAAAGAATTTGAATAGACATTTCTCTAAAAACGATATACTAATGACCAACAAACACATGAAAAGACGCTCAGCAACATTAGTCATTAGGGAAATGCAAGGCAAAATGGCAATGAGATACAAAACTAAATGCAAGATAAGTGTTGGTGAGTACATGGGGGAATTGGAACCCTGATACGTCACTACTAGAAATGTAACATGGTTCAGCCACTGTGGGAAACAGTTTAGCAGTGTCACAAAAAGTTAAATATAGATCTAATTTAATTCAGCAACTCCATACCCAGGTATATACCCAAAAGAATTGAAAACAGGTGCTCAAATAAATCCTTGTATGTTAATCCTCATAGCAACATTATTTGTAATAGACAAAAAGTATGAACAACTCAGTTCATGGATAAAGAAACTGCTGTACATACAGTTGACTCCTGAACAAAGCGGGCATTAAGGGTGCCAAATCTACACGCTGTTGAAAATCTGAGTATGTATAATTTTACAGTCAGCCCCCTGTGTCCACGGTTCTGAATTCATGGATTCAACTAACAGCAGATCATGTAGTAGTGTATTATGTATTTAGTGAAACAAATGTACATATAAGTGGACCCATGCAATTCAAACCCACAGTGCTCAAGGGGCCACCGTACACACAATGGCATGAGATTCAGCCATAAACGGAATGCAGTACTGATACATGGATGGACTTTGAGACCATGATGCTGACCAAACGAAGACGAGCATTAAAGGACCCATATTCAGCTTTTATCAAGTATTCTTAGTAGGCAGCTCCACAAATCCAAAATGTACAGTTGTTGTTGCCAGGGGTACAGTGAGGGTGAAGTGAGAAGTAAATGCTGAACGAGTAAGGGGTTTTATTTTGGAATGATGGAATTAGACAGAGATGGTAGTTACACAATGTTGTGAATGTACTAAATGTCACTTGAATTGTTTGCCTTAAAATTGTTCATTTTATGGAATGCAAGCTTCACCTGAATTTAAATAGAAGAGACTATGTTAAAAATAAAAGAGCACCCAACCTAGTTTTAGCATATTTATTTGTTCTAATTATAAGACAGTACCTGTGGTGCCTAATCTAGCATACAGTAAGGGGCTTATTAATTCTGAAGAAATAGTTATTGAATTAACTAATGAGTATGTTTTAGTATGTTTTATTTTTAGAGCAGACCCAGAGTTAAGAGGGGGAACTCATGTACACCTGGGTCGGATTCATGTCAATGTATGATAAAACCAACCAATATAATATTGTAAAATAATTAGCCTCCAATAAAAATAAAAATTTAAAAATTTAAAAAATAAAAAGAATTGAATTCAAACTCTGAGTCAAAGCAGACACTGAGAAAAGGATTAATCTTGGAGGGGAATGAATGATACCCGTAGATACAGAGAAAAGAAGTGAGACAATGAAGAGAAGTCATTCAATAAATGATGTATTTTCCAGCATCCTACCATTGGGTTAAGTTCTAGTGGGACTACTCTGAAAAGTGAAAGTGAAAGTGTCAGTTGCTCAGTTGTGTCAGACTCCTCTGTCCATTGGATTCTTCAGGCAAGAATAATGGAATAGGTTGCCATTCCCTTCTCCAGAGGATATTCCCGACCCAAGGATCAAACCTGGGTCTCCCATACTCCAGGCATAGACTTTACTGTCTGAGATACCAGGAACACGTGCTTCAGTTATCCTACCCAATGACAAGGGACCTGGGGTATTTATATACCAACTCTTCATAGACAGTGATTCAGGACTGCTTTCAAGGGGAAATTTCTCCAGTATTTTTGGCATGCTACCTTGGCAAGGAAAACATTTTTGTGGCAGGAGAAAGCCATAAGACCAAAATAACGTGGGTCCTCACAGTTGGAAGCAGGCCAGTGTGCACTAAAGTGGTGAATATGTCTTAAATACAGAGATCTAAGGTAGAGCCCTAGGATGGTTGCTCCAGAGGCAAGAATTTTATTTTGATAGCCCAAGGTATGTTGGTTAGGAAAATTAGGGAAAGGTTGCTTATTTGTGACTGTAGCACAATTCTACTCTAACACATTTTTGTTTTATTAAATAGCATCACTCTATGAAATTTTATGAAACATTTAAGTTATATGTGGATCTTTTTTAAAAATATTAATTCGTATTCATCAAGTCTTAGTTGTAGCATGTGGTATCTAGTTCCCTGACCAGGGATAGAACCCAGGCCCCCTACATTCAGAGTGTGGACGTTTAGCCACTGGACCACCAGGGAAGTCCCTGGATCCTTTTTTAAATAAAACAACTTTCAGCAGTCTCTGGGAGTAAGTCTTAGCGACTTAAGGGCAGGACTCTAGTTCAGGAAGCATTTCTGTAACTTGGGACTTCTCAACTAGAGGCAATTTTATCCCTAGAGGGCATATAAGAATGACCCAAGACATTTTTGGTTGTCACCTTGGCATGGGGAGGGGGATGGCGCTACTAGGATGCTGTTCAAATTCTACAATGCACAAGACAGCTCTGCACAGCAAAGAATTATTTCATCCAATATGTCAGTAGTGCCAAGGCTGAGAAACTTGCTCTAAACCAGTGCTTTCCAATAGAATTCTATGGGATGATGAAAATATTTTCTATCAGGGCTACCTAATACTGTCGTTACTAGTCAACACATGGCTGTTGAGTGCTTGAAATGTGGCCACTGTAGGTGTGTGCCAGTTATGATGCAGCATCTTGAGGAAATAAATATGACTATAGGCAATTCAACCCACTCCATTATCTTGCCTGGAAAATCCCATGGACGGAGGAGCCTGATAGGCTGCAGTCCATGGGGTCGCGAAGAGTCGGACACAACTGAGCGACTTCACTTTCACTTTTCACTTTCATGCACTGGAGAAGGAAATGGCAACCCACTCCAGTGTTCTTGCCTGGAGAATCCCAGGGACGGGGGAGTCTGGTGGGCCACCATCTATGGGGTCACACAGAGTCGGGCACGACTGAAGCAACTTAGCAGAAGCAGCATATGTTTACAGACTTTGAAGTCAGAGCTCATGGTCTAGTAGGAAAGACAGATGCTTAAAAATAACTTATTGTAAAAGAATGTGGTAAGTGTTATAACAGAGGATGAATAACAGGCTAAATTTGAGGCGTCAGGACTCAGACAAACAATTAACACATCTCTAAGGCACATTTCCACTCCTAGCTCCGAACATTGTAATGTGTAAAAACTGTATTCTTTGGGAAAAAAAAAATTGTTGCAATCTTTTGTCATGTAACTCATTGCTTTATCTTATTTTACCCTTTTGTCAGAAAATACATATAAAAGACTAGAATCTGATGGGGAGTTCTGCTTTAACAATCCTATTGAATTTCTCAAAATAATTTACCAAGGAAGTCTATTAAAGTATTGATTTTTTCATAAAGGATAATACAAATGGCATGACGGTCTCTTTAACATTTTAATTGAGCTTAAAATTAGTCTTGCATTTGAAGCAATCTTGCCTAGAAAAACTGATGGAGAACTAAAGGGGAAAAGGGTAATATAAAAAAGTTGATGGGCCACCTAGGCCATGAGAACATTAAAATCTGAATCAAAAAAAATGCCTAGCCATTGTCACATCTTTCTTTGAAGCTTAAGTAACTCTATACTCCCAGTAGGATACCCAGTGATTTAAAGTGACACGTATGCTGTCAGTTCACTTCCCTTCCCAGTGTGTGAGTGCAATTTGTATCCACAGAAATATGTGGAAAAATTTAATAGTCTTGAGTTCCAGAACCCTAACTAAAAATATCTTTGTCACCTAAACAAATTAATGATAACATAAGAAAAACAAACATGAATTGACACGGGCCAAAAGCCAGTTTGTGAATTTAGAAAGGGGAAAAAGTGAGACTGGCCTCACAGCAAACAGTCAGATAATAATGTGTTTTATGTGTTCACTGAAAAGTCATTTTTGAGGAACAAATCTTCCTTATAGAAAAATTCCAAAAGATATATAAATACTACCTTTATAAGAAATGGGGTTTAATTCTCCCTCCCTACTTGAGTGTGACTCGGACTTGGTGACTTGTTTTCAAAAATTAGAGCACAGGAAAGAAGAAATACAGTTGACTCTTGAACATCATGGGTTTGAACAGTACAGGTCCACTTAAATGCAAATTTTTTTCACTAAATACGTGCTATAGTACAACAATACGTGAAACATGAACTTCCAGATGTTCAAGCTGGTTTTAGGAAAGGCAGAGGAACCAGAGATCAAATTGCCAACCATCCACTGGATCATCAAAAAAGCAAGAGAGTTCCAGAAAAACATCTATTTCTGCTTTATTGACTATGTGAAAACCTTTAACCGTGTGGATCACAAACTGTGGAAAATTCTGAAAGAGATGGAAATACCAGACCACCTGACCTGCCCCTTGAGAAATCTGTATGCAAGTCAGGAAGCAACAGTTAGAACTGGACATGGAACAACAGACTGGTTCCAAATAGGAAAAGGAGTACGTCAAGGTTGTATATTGTCACCCTGCTTATTTAACTTACATGCAGTTAACTTATATACATCATGAGGAACGCTGGGCTGGATGAAGCACAAGCTGGAATCAAGATTGCAAGGAGAAATATCAATAACCTCGGATATGCAGATAACACCACCCTTATGGCAGAAAGCGAAGAAAAAGAACCTCTTGATGTAAGTGAAAGAGGGGAGTGAAAAATTTGGCATAAAACTCAACATTCAGACAACTAAGATCATGGCATCTGGTCCCATCACTTCATGGCAGATAGATGGGGAAACAGTGACAGACTTTATTTTGGGGGGCTCCAAAATCACTGCAGATGGTGACTGCAGTCATGAAATTAAAAGACGCTTACTCCTTGAAAGAAAAGCTATGACCAACCTAGACAGTATATTAAAAAGCAGAGATGGTACTTTGCCAACAAAGGTCCATCTAGTCAAAGCTATGGTTTTTCCAGTGGTCATGTATGTATGTGAAAGTTGGACTATAAAGATAGCTGAGCACTGAAGAATTGATGCTTTTGAACTGTGGTGTTGGAGAAGACTCTTGAGAGTCCCTTGGACTGCAAGGAGATCCAATCAGTCAATCTTAAAGGAGATCAGTCCTGGGTGTTCATTGGAAGGACTGATGTTGAAGCTGAAACTCCAATACTTTGGCCGCATGATGCAAAGAGCTAACTCATTTGAAAAGACCCTGATGCTGGGAAAGATTGAGGGCAGGAGGAGAAGGGGATGACAGAGGATGAGATGGTTGGATGGCATCACCGACTCAATGGACATGAGTTTAGATAGACTCTGGGAGTTGGTGATGGACAGGGAGACCTGGTGTGCTGCGGTTCACGGGGTCGCAAAAAGTCGGACACAATTTAGCAACTGAACTGAACACAGTCAGTTGAATCCACAGATGTGGAGTTATGCATACAGAGGTCTGACTGTAAAGTTATGTGCCCATGTTTCGACTGTACGAATGGCACCTCCTAACCCCACCATTGTTCATGGGTGAACTGTAGTAGCTACAACAGAGAAGAAACCTGGGAGGCACCTCCTTAATAAGTGGTCAAGTTTAACATCACCATTGATAATCTTGTTGATACCATGTTCCTCACTGATAGAATGTGATGAAAAGGGCAGCTCCCATAACCCCAGTGTAATCATGAGAAGCTTCAGTCACAGCTTAAGAGACATTCTGCAATATTCCTGATTGGCCCTCTTCAAAATTGTCAAAGTCATGAGAAACAAAAGAAAAGTGAGAAGCTGTCCAACTTGAAGAGACCAAAAAGACATTATGACTAAATGCAATGGGAGATCCTAGACTGGGTCCCAAAACAGAAAAAAGATGTTAGTGGAAAAACTGGTGAAATCCGAATGCTATAGTTTTATTATTAATCTCTCTGTTAGATTCCAGTCTTTTATATGTATTTTCTGACAAAAGGATAAAATAATAGTGTTAATAGTGTTATACCAATAACACAATTGTTATACAATGTTTGTGTAAAATGTTTAGATAAATGTACCATGGATATATGACATTATCATTAGAAATTGTATATTAGGCACCTGGCAAGATGTCCATTGCATAGGAACCTTTTTTAAGCAGTATAATGAATGACCGATAGAATTTATGTGTGTGTTTTACTAAAGGCTACTTTTTAAAAATGTTCAAATCATGACTCTTATAGACATATGAAATGAATTAAGTGTCAAACATTTTATTAAAGGATTTATGAGAGAATCAGTAAGATGTTACAGTTGGTTCGAAAGAGTCTGAGGAACAGACATAAACAATGAGGAATACTGATAAAAATGTGCTAATAGATGCAATACTGGTGGCAGTCTACACAGAGGAATCAGTTGCACACCAAGAGACAAATACATTTGACTTTCTGTGAACAAGAATCATTTGCATTATTACCAGCCCCCTTCAAACTGACTTATAACTCTACAGTTGCAGAATAGCCCAACTAACCACTAAGGTGCTTACCCTAAATAATCAGATAACTCCTAAACATTTTCTTAGACAAGAGATAGTATTCCATGGAAAAGTCACACAGTCATCTTGTAATGGGCTTCCCTTATGGCTCAGTTGGTAAAGAATCTGCCTGCAATGCAGGAGAACCAGGTTCGATCCCTGGGTTGAGAAGATACCCTGAAGAAGGAAATGGCAACCCACTGCAGTATTCTTGCCTGGAGAATTCCATGAACAGAGGAGCCCGGCAGGCTACAGTCCATGGGGTCACAAAGAGTCAGACACGACTTAGAGACTAAATCACCAGTCTTGTAATAATTTCAGAGTCTTTTATCATGTCTTTTAACAGTGTGTATCAGGAACTTGAACGAAACTAAACCAAAAATCAAAATATAAGACAGTGGATATTTATTTGCATAAACTCAAACTAAATTTTACTAAACTGTAAACCAGATCATAATTTAGTTTTTGTTTTGTTTTCTTCTTTCACAGTAGTGTGAACAAGAAAAACTATGGTTTTAAATGTTTTAGGAATTATAAAATGAAAGCAAAATCATAATGTCAAAATATTTACCAAGTCTAAATAGAATCTATATTCTTTCAAATTGTACCCCTGGTTTACTTTTTAAAATTTTTATTAGAATACAGTTGCTTAACAATGTTGTTCGTTTCTGCTGTACAACAAAGTGAGTCAGCTATACATATACTCTCTCTCTTTTGGATTTCCTTCCCATTTGAGTCACCACAGAGCACTGAGTAGAATTCCCTGTGAGTAGGTTCTTATTAGTTGTCTATTTTATATATAGTAGTGTATGTATGTCAATATCAGTCTCCCAGTTCATCTCACCCCTCATTTCCCCTGCCTTTGTGTCCATACATTTGTTCTCTATGTCTATTTTCTATTCCTGCTTAACAAATAGGTTCATCTGTACCAGTTTTCTAGATTCCACAGAAATGTGTTAATGCATGATATTTGTTTTTCTCTTTATGACTTATTTCATTCTGTATGACTGTTCTTACTTTGTTCATGATGTCTGAGCTGTGTCACTAAATGGTATCCCCCTATTACCTGAGTTTTGAATTTTCATTCTAATTTTAATTAGCCAAGTATTAAAGAAAGTAAAATTCAACTGAGTAAATTTTAAAGATCTTACTAACTTTACTCAATGATTCATTAATTGGGTAGCAGCCTACCTGGCAGATAAAAAGGAGCTCAGAGGAGCCATACAAAATGAAAAACTGTTATAGGCAGAAGAGAGTAGGGACAAGCAAGTTATACTAGCAAAAAGCAGACTGGTTGTGGCAAGATCCCTTCTCTATAAGAGATGATAGGAGTCTGTATGACAGATTACCTCATTAGTACTGCCCAGGTGATTTCTGATTGACTGGTTTAAAATTCCATTTGTGGTAGAGCCAAAACCATAATCAAGTTAAGTCTCAGTTTGGTGATGTGGGGCTTAGCATAAGTGACTCCATTTTGAGCCTACTGTCTTGTTTTTAACACAAGTAGCTGTGAGAAAGTTTATAACATCTTTGTGCCTTAATTTCCACATACATAAACTAGGGATGAAAATAAAAATACCTATTTCATATGGTGGAATGAAAGAAAATATTTGCAAACCATATAGACAACAAAAGACCAGTATCTACTACAACATTATTCTGAGTGAAATAATCTAACTACACATAAATATTGCATAATTCCACTTATATGAAATATATAAACTAGTCAAATTTAGAGAAGCAAGAGTAGAATTGTAGTTGCCAGAGACTGAGGGTAGGAGTGAAATGGGGAGTTATTAACAGATATAAAGTTTGTTAAGCAAGATGAATAAGGTCTAGAGATCTCTTGTATAAAATTGTACCTATAGTTAGCAATGCTATATTGTACACTAAGAAATTAAGAGGGTAAATCTAAAGTTGTATTCTTATGATAAAATAAAATTTCTTTAAAAATACTAGTATTTTAAAATACTAGAATATATAATTTCAAAACTCAACAATAAAATGGCTCAATTAGAAAATGAACAAAAGACATGAAAAGACATGTTACCTAGGAGAATATGTGTGTATGCGTGAGTGTGTGCATGCTCAGTTGTGCCCGATTCTTTGTGACACCATTGGATTGCAGCCCACCAGGCTCCTCTGTCCATGGAATTTTCCAGGCAAGAATAATGGAGCAGGTTGCCATTTTCGACTTCAGGGGATCTTCCCGACCCAGGGATCAAGCACGTATCTCCTGTGTCTCCTGCATTGACTAGAGTTTACCACTGAGCCATACAGATGGCAGATAAGCTCATAAAAAGATTGTCAACAGCATTAGTCATTAGGGAAATGAAAATTAAAATCATAATGAAATATCTGCACCTATCAGAATAGCTAAAACAGTGACAACGCCAAATGTTGGCAAAGATGCAGAGAAAATGGACCATTCATACACTGCTGGTGGAAATGTGGAATAGTACAGCCACTCTAGAAAACAGTTTGCCAGTTTCCTATAACACTAAACGTGGAACTACTATTCAACTAAGTACTTGTACTGTTGGGCATTTATCCCAAGACCTATACAAAAATGTTCATGTCAGCTTTATTCATAAGCGCCCCAAACTGGAAACAGCCCTGATGGTTTTTAACAATGAATGGTTATACAAACTATAGTACATCCATACCATGCAATACTATTCAGAATTGAAAAGAAATGCAACACTGATAAATGCAACAACTTGGGTGAACCTCCAGAAAATTATGCTGAGTAAAAAATAATAATAATAATAATCTTTAAAGGTTACATACTGCATGATTCCATTTATATAACATTGTTGAAATGACAGAATTATAGACAACAGATTAGTGGCTGCCAGGAGGCAGGAACAGCCGGGAGAGAGGAGAGAGGTGGGTGTAGCTATTAAAGGGCTATATAGGAAGGATCCTTGTGGTGTTGGAACTATTCTTTATCTTGATCGTATGACCATCAGTATCATGGTTATGATATTGTAGTATAGCTTTGCAAGATGTTACCTTTGGGGAAAGTGGCTCAGAGAGATATTGGCTCTCTCTGCATTATTTCCCACAATGGCGCATGAATTGGCAATTATCTCAAAAGTCTAACTTTAAAAAGCAAATAAAACCAACTAAATAGAATCTGTGAATTTTGGAACTTCAGAATTGCTCTCATGATTTTTTAAATTTTCTTCTATACTCCGTTATGAGCTTTTATAAAAAAGAAACTATGTTTTGTATTCCTTTAACCCCGTATTATTCAAGTAATGATGAGCATACATTAACAATGCAAAATTTATTGTCTGAGTAAGTGGAAAATAGGAGAAAGCAATGGCAAGCCACTCCAGTACTGCTGCTGCTGCTAAGTCACTTCAGTCGTGTCCGACTCTGTGCGACCCCAGAGACGGCAGCCTAGAAAATCCCATGGATGGAGGGAGCCTGGTAGGCTGCAGTCCGTGGGGTCGCTAAGGGTCGGACACAACTGAGTGACTTCACTTTCACTTTCACACATTGGAGAAGGAAATGGCAATCCACTCCAGTGTTCTTGCCTGGAGAATCCCAGGGACGGGGGAGCCTGGTGGGCTTCCGTCTATGGGGTCACACAGAGTCGGACACGACTGAAGTGACTTAGCAGCAGCAGCAGCAGCAAGTGGAAAATATATTTGCTTATATATGTACACATTGTACAATATTAACATGTTTCACTCTGATATAAATCTGCACATAGGAAGTATAAATAATAGATCCTTTCATAATTATAGCTGACTCTCGAACAACCCTAGAGGTAATGGGTGCTGACCCCTCACACAGTTGAAAGTCTGCGTGTAACTTTACAATTGCCCCTCCATACCTGCAGTTCCCTTGTGGCTCAGACGGTAAAGAATCTACCTGCAATGCAGGAGATCCGGGTTTGATCCCTGGGTCTGGAAGATCCCCTGGAGAAGGGAGTGGCTATACACTCCAGTTAATTCTTGCCTGGAAAATTCCATGGACAGAGTAGCCTGGCTTGCTCCAGTCCATGGGGTCACAAAGACTCAGACACCACTGAGTGACTTTTACTTTCACCTGCAGTTCTAGATCCACAGATTCAACCAACTGCAGATCTGTAGTACTGTGGCGTGAATTTAGTGAAAGAAAGCTGCATATAAGTGAATGTGAGCACTTCAAACCTGTGTTGAGTCACCTGTTTTTGAATCAAGATAGTTTTTGTAAAGGTGATAATTTATGGAGTTTTCCTTTTTACATTACTCATTTTAATATGGGTAATCATCTCCATGGTTCAGAAATCCAAAGTTACAAAAAGGTGTACAGCCAGAATTCTTTGCTCTATCTCTGTGCACTGTCTACTTTGTTCCCATTCCCAGGAGGGAGCCCAAGTTATCAGTTTCTTGTGTATCATTCAGGATATATTTATGAGCTTTAAGCAAATGTACATAAATTTAAGGATGTATATGTTTCCTTGTGTATGTATTTTTATATAAATGGTAGCACATTATACATACTTGTTCCATATCATGCTTTTCTTCTTCATTAATATCTCTTGGACATTGTCTTGTATCAGTCCATAAAGAATATAAGTTTGCAATGGCTACCATAAGATACCACAAACTGGGTGGCTTTAACAACAGAAAAGTATTGTCTCACAGTTGTGCAAGCTTGAAGTCTGAGATCAAGGTGTTTGTAGAGTTTGTTCCTTCTGAAGGCGATGAGAATCTGTTTGATACTTTCCCCCTAGCTTCTAGTTGTTTGCTGGCAATCTTTGGCATTCCTTGGCTTGTAGATCTCTGCCTTCATCTTCACATGACGTTCTTGCTGTTTGCGTGTCTGTCTCCAAGTTTCCCCTTATAAGGACATCAGTCACATTGGATTAGGGCCCAACCTAATGACCTCATTTTAACTTGATTTCCTCAGTAAAGACTCTCTCTCCAAATAAGGTCACATTCTGAAGTACTGAGGGTTAGGACTTTAGCATTCAAGTTTTAGAGGGGGACACAGTTCAGTCCCTAACAAAAAGCATAGCCATTCTTATAATGACTACGTAGTGTTCCATTACGATGATGTATCATTATTTATTTAGGCAGCTCCCTGGATATTTTATTTTTTTCAATGCAGGTTTTCTCCTAGTAATAGCCTAAGTTTCATAAAATATCTGAGACTTACTGAGATATTATTTAAACAGTGATAACCCCTGTAAATTTCAAGTGCCTTGAAGGCAGTGTTAATATATTAAGGGAGGAGGGGAGACTTTTACAGACCATACAAAAAATAAACACTTGAGAACAGCCCGAGGATGTATGAAAAAGTCTAAAGATCTCTGCACTGGAGATCAGAGAGGGGGCTTGCCTTATCTAACGTGCAACTCCCCATAAAGCTTCTGTAATCCATATCACGTAGTGTTAGCACACACACAACAAAAGCAATACAAACAGATCACTCAAACAAAATTTCAAGTCCAGAAGGAGATCAGATTGTTTGCAGAAACATAATGTAACAAAAGTGTGACTCTAATTCAGTGGGGGAAAAAAGATGTTTTATTCTATAAATGCTGCCAGCCCTCTTTACAGTCCCTCTTGGAGAATACAGTTTATCTCCTAGCTCATGCAATATAAAAATAAATTTCAAGTACATTAAAGTTTCTCTTGGAACGAGAAACATCTTTTCTAAACAAGATAGTGAAAGGAAAGTGAAAAGGAAAAGCTAGACCTCTTTACTACATAAAAATAACAGAAAACATAGTCAAAAGATAAATGATTTAAGTGGGTATAGTTTGCAACATATATGATATAAAAGGATGCATACCCATAATACACAAATGCTTCCAGCAAATTAATTTATAAGGAGACAAACAATCCAGTAGAAAACCAGTCAAATATAGGTGTATGCAATTCACAAAAACAGGATATCCAGTTAGCTGAAACACAGAACTGTGAAAAGATACACAACCTAAAAGTAGTCAGGAAAAGAATGCTTGGGGCTGGCGTGCGGGGATGACCCAGAGGGAGGATAAACGGAGGAGGGAGGTGGGAGGGGGGTTCAGGAGGGGGAACTTATGTAAACCTGGGGCGAATTCATGTCAATGTATGGCAAAACCAACCAATATAATATTGTAAAATAATTTGCCTCCAATAAAAAATAAATTAATTTAAAAAAAATAGGACAGCAGTTTCCATTCATCAGATGGACAAGAATTAAGAATGATAACTTCTGATAGTGGAAAAAGATTATTCAGTCATTGCTGGTAGGGACATAAATTGCTGTGGTGTTTGAGGAAAGAAATGTGGTATTATCTCTTAAAATTTTAAAGTGCACATACCTTTTGATCTGTTACTCCATTTCTGAGAATCGATTCTACAGAGATAGAAGTACCCATACGAAAGGCTATATATGTAGAGAATGTTTATTGCAGCATTGTTGATAGTAATAAAAAAATAAAAATAAAGCAAATATCCATCAGTGGGGAATTTTCTTGAATAAAAAATTGTGAATTATGGAATCACTAGAGTGAACTATTTTTCAATTAGATCTGTGGCTGCTTTCCTGAAGGGTTAACCATGATACCTTCTTAACAAACAAAATAAGTTTTAATAAACATGTGAACCCATTTTAAAAATGAAAGAGACAAAAATCAATCTTCTAGGATTACCTGAGCATGGTGGAGGATCAAAAGGATACATACCAAGTTAGTAGTTTTTATTATCCTGAATTCTCAAAGGAGAGAGTCAAAGAAGAATAAGGAAAAATAGAATGTATCAAACTGCATACAAAGTGAAAAATTGGGATAGAAATTGTAGTACAAGGATATAACCATTGAACATTTGCATGGACAAGGATATAAATTAACATGGAAGACAACATATTAATTTATTATTAGATGATTGGATTAAGGACTTGTTTTGCCTTTGATTGTTTTAATATTATGCTTTAGTCTATAAAGAAATATGGGTAGAGGGGAAGCCCTGACAAGCATAGTATCTGCCATGTAGGCACTTAATAAATAGTAGCTATTTATTATCATTAGAATGATAATACAGCACTACACATCTTGATCTGTTTAGATAGCACCTAGCAGCACTGAGCCTATAATTTAAGGACAAATGACATCAGCATTACAAAGCTAATTGTAAAATTGTAGCCCTGGTGAAGGAGGACCATCAAGTATTATGGTGTATATTGACCTGGGGCTGGAAGGTTGGTGCTTGAAGCAAGTCAGATTCTCACTTTAGACAGGCTGTCCCAGGACCTTTCCACAAAGCAGAGTCCTTCCCTTACTGTATTTCTATCCCTTGCCCCAGTTTTGCATATTCAGCTCTAACCCAGAGGGGAAGGAGGTATGAAAATAGACTCCCCACTTCCTCAATGGGAAGTTTTGCGACAGTGGCAATGGCAAGCCACTCCAGTACTCTTGCTTGGAAAATCCCATGGATAGAGGAGCCTGGTGGGCTGCAGTCCATGGGGTCACTAAGAGTCAGACACGACTGAGTGACTTCACTTTTACTTTTCACTTTCATGCATTGGAGAAGGAAATGGCAACCCACTCCAGTGTTCTTGCCTGGAGAATACCAGGGACAGGGGAGCCTAGTGGGCTTCCGCCTATGGGGTCACACAGAGTTGGACACAACTGAAGTGACTTAGCAGCAGCAGCAGCAGCAGCAGCTGTACATTTGCCTTCCTGCAGATGGTTTCCTTGCCCTGTCCTGGATAAAGTGCTGAGGCTCTGACTGCTGGAGCTTGTGAAGTAGGAACTTTGACCACTTCCCGCTAAAGTTACTATAATTAGCAGGCAACTTGTTAAACAGTATATGACTCATAAAAGGTCTGCTACAAATTCCTGCTGGGCTATGTGTAAGCACAGGGCTAAGGGAAGCCTCTGGAAAGTGCCGTATTTTTTAATCATTTTCTTCCTAACCTCAGTTCCTAACTGGCCCACTTATGCAGTGAGCCCACGGAAAAGAAGCAGTTTGTGGTCAATATATTGATACCACAGGTACTTGAAAATATTCACTGAGCTGTATTTTTAAGAAATTATCTTCCCTATACTAGGGAACCGCTAGACCGTGAGAGTCAGGCGATGTGCATTCTGCTGCTAGTTTTGCTGTTAACTAGCTGTATCACTTCTAGTAAATCCTGTGGACATTCTGTTCCCTCATAAGTAAATTAAGAGGCTTAGCTATATGATCTCTAAGGCCCCTCTAGCTCGTGATTTCATTGTTTAGTACCTTTATTTAAATAGCATCAGACTGCTAGCTTTTCATTATAAATGCCGGGTCTAGCCAATGACTGTAAAGTTGAAGTGTGTATATATTTTCAAACCCTCACAGAGCAAGGCACTGTCTCTTTCAATAGCCTATTTTAGGTCCTTTTCAGTGATACAATTGAAAACAAGTTTGTGGGTCCACAGCATCCTACCACCCTGATTACTGTGAAGCTCATTCAGCTTTCTCATAAGCTTATCTTTCTGCCACTTAAGACAATATAGTATTGAAGATTTGATCATTCAGAATTTTCTTTCATAGTCATTCTGTTTTCAGTTCTCAGACTCAGCTGTCATAATGAGAGAGCTATGTGTCCTATATGTTAATTTCTTCAGTCTCTTAAAACCGAATCACCTTGCTATGCAAAGCGTGGTTCGTGGACCTCAAGCATCTGCAACACTTGGGAACTTGTTAGAAATGTGGGATCTCTGACTCTGTTTCAGAGCCGTGGAAACAGAATCTTCACTGTAATAAGGTCCTCCCAGAATGGGTGTGTACATTCACACTGGAGAAGTGCCCCTGTATCACACACATGCACACACCCGATCATATTCCCTGCCAGAGAGAGACGGGAGACCAGCAGCTTGCAGATGAAGATGAGTAGCAACTGCGTGACCTTTACCCCAGTGACCTTTAATGTCCCCATCTGTATAAAATGGACCCTAAACAGTCGGACACGACTGAAGTGACTTAGCAGCAGCAGCAGCAAACAGTATTCCACACTCTTTTTATTCTGGAGTGTCTAAGACTGCTTTCAAAAAGAAGACACCCAAGATTCTCTCACCTAAGATTTTTTAAGAACGTTCCACTTAGGCAAGAGTAGGGAGGGGTGTGATTCCCCAGGCATAATCTCTCTCAGAAAACAACATTGTAAAGAAGAAAGTACTAGGGCTCCTGTGGGCATGAAGAGGGAGTAGCCAGGAAACACAAAGCCAAGAAGGAAAAAAAGTGAGTAGGAAGCTGAGCAAGGGAGCAACTTCAAGATGGAGGAGGGGCTCACACTGCCGGGGACTCTCTGGATGCTGACGCAGCTTGACGTGAACACTCCCCCATGGAGTTTGAACAGATAAGAGGTTCATGATGATGTGATCAAAAAATTTACAGTGGAACCAGAGCAGGCACTCTGACTTTGGTGAGTTGAGGTTAGGAAAGTGGAGGTAAGGGACAAAGAGGAAGACATGGAAGGAGTCTGAAAAATGCAGCAATAGAGAGAAACATAAGAATACACATAGCACCCCAGCAGTGGAAAGACTGAATTCATTGACAAATAATCTAATTAAAACTCACTAAGTCATAGGAACTTATGGACTCACTGAATAATAGCTGAGATAGATTCTTTTTGCATCTTTGAAAGAGCAGAGAGATCATTGCATATCAAAGTCATCTTTTAGTGAGCTATTCTGCTGTGCCATCTTGTTGTTGTTCTTGTTTTTCTTAGTTTGAATTCTTTCTCTTATCTTGAAGATGAAATGGTAATTTTACTTCTTCTGTAACTTACTTTAAAGATTGGTACAAACTCCCTGAGCAGGTTTTCCGCTGAGTATGTCCTGATAACTTCACTGAGACTTGCATTAAATGTTATTAAACTCAGACCAGTCACCAACTATGTTTAGATAGCCCATAGGAATGCTCCTTTCTTTTCTCCTTTCAAGTAGATCTGAACATGCAATTGTAGGGAAAGAAGGAAGAAAGAAATTCAAGAAGCAGCAAAATGAAAGAAAATTTGGCTTACAGAAGAAAGATCTTTCTATTACAGTAATTATAATGCCAATTATATATAGTATATATAATGCCAGTTATCTTGGAGAAAGCAATGGCACCCAACTCCAGTACTCTTGCCTGCAAAATCCCATGGATAGAGGACCCTGGTGGGCTGCAGTCCATGGGGTCGCTAAGAGTCAGACACGACTGAGCGACTTCACTTTTACTTTTCACTTTCATGCATTGGAGAAGGAAATGGCAACCCACTCCAGTGTTCTTGCCTGGAGAATCCCAGGGACGGGGGAGCCTGGTGGGCTGCCGTCTATGGGGTCACACAGAGTCGGACACGACTGAAGCGACTAGCATTAGCATTAGCAATGCCAATTATACACACACACACACGCACGCATACATATATATGTCCTCCAAGTATATACATGTAAAGCAAAGGAAAGCAAACTCTACCTTCCAACAGTGTTTTAATAAAATTCTACGCAGTTACATATGTCCCTAAAGAGAAAAGTCAGTCTCTATATAATAAGTATTATTCATAGATTGCTATTCTTCAGAGCTCTTCTTTCCACCTTAATACCATCTTTTCTTAGATGATTCACAAGACACTTTGTTATCTTCTAGTATTTCCTGTCATTTTTATAAGCAAAATTATTCCAGCTGTATTCAAGGGAGTGAATCAAACACTGTGCCTGTCTCCTCCCAATTCTGCAGTGTTTTAATTCTGGAGTATCAAAGGCAGCTTTGAAAGAGAAGTGAAGTCACCTAAGGACAGTTAGGGGGTCTGTGCATCAGGGAGAAATGGAAACCCCACCTCTTTGAGACCAACTGATTTTTTTTTTCTAATTTGTATTTATATGTGACTAACGATGTTCATTGGAGGGACTGATGCTAAAGCTGAAACTGCAATACTTTGGCCACCTCGTGCGATGAGTTGACTCACTGGAAAAAACTCTGATGCTGGGAAAGGTTGGGGGCAGGAGGAGAAGGGGACGACAGAGAATGAGATGGCTGGATGGCATCACCGACTCTGTGGACATGAGTTTGAGTGTACTCCGGGAGTTGGTGATGGACAGGGAGGCCTGGCGTGCTGTGATTCATGGGATCGCAGAGAGTCGGACACGACTGAGCAACTGAACTGAACTGAACTGAACTGAACATGAGTATGCTGATTTTATGTGTTGATAAATATGAAACTCAGATCTGTTCTTCATGTGAGTTAGAAAAATCTTTTCTCTCTCCTACACCCTTTCTCTTTCCTCTCCTTCCTCATTGAAATAATAAGCTGATTGGGGTAATCATTCTGAGATACTGTTGTTTGAGAGATTCATTCATTCATTAAGCAGTAATTGATCACTGACTAGGTGTTAAACCCACTGTTAGGCTTAAGAATGAATGTGATAAAACCCTTGGCCTCAAGGAGCCTGGAGTATACAGTAGTTGGAGAGATAAATGGGGGGCAAGTCAGTCACAGGGCAATGTGTTCCGTGTCCAAAGGTTTGTGCCAAAGTCTATATACTATGAGCTGGAGATGTCTCTGAGACTGCCCAGGGAAACCTCAGTCAATTAGATTGTAGCGTGTGGACTAAGAGAATACTGCAAAAAATCTGCTACTACCAGAGCAATTACCCACAGATTTTTGGAAATCTTCAGGGTCCACATGAGCCACTGTCTTACCTTTTTATAAGGAAAAATCTGAGTTCTGCATCATGTAATTCTCTGAACCTTCTTGACTTTCCCCCTGCCCTTTGCCTGCCAGTAGCTTAATCATCCTTGAGGGACCATCTCCCACAGCTCCTCAGCGACACTTCTGGATCCTCCAACCAATTACGTTTCTCCCTTCTTCAAACCTCTAAAGCTTTTTTTTTTGTACTTTATTTGAACAAAATTGTGTCTAGTTTTTGGAGAACATTCTCTATCATTATAATTGTCCTGTAAACACTGTAAAAATAGTTTTCATCCCTATAGACCCCTGCAGTATCTAGTGAAGTACCTTAAATAAATGGGCAGTCAAAAAATCCCAACAAATGTTAAGTTAAATAGCTCCAAAATGTGCATTTAATTTTATCCTGGCATTCATCGATAATATACATTGAAATAAACTCCCAAGATCTAATTCTGTTTTTGATTACTTATTTAAAAACTAACATTTTAATCCAATTGAGTTATGTCCTTCAGTGATACTTTAGATCCAAATTTATTTTTACATTGTTTTAAATGTCATCAAGTGATTCATATCAGTTTTTAAAAGATATTCTTTGAGTGGATCAAGGAAAGTAAGCAAGCATCATCAGAATATGGTGCCTCTTTTAAATTCAATATTTCTTTGATGAAATATTTATTTGTGGACTTTTCCTCCTGTGGTTATTTTCTATTGATAGATCTGGGGTCTCAAATCATTTCAGAAGTCCATCCATTTTAAGATGTTTTTATTTTGTGCTTTTTTAACTTCATAGAAAATCAGCTTTATGTCTTAAAAATTCAGCAAATGATTAAGCGAATTAGAGGAGTTATCATCATTAACTCCCAAGTTTCTTTCTCCCTGAGAAATTGAAATTATGTTTTTAAATTTCACATACCTCCTCTATCACATGGGCAATGAACATGATGCAGTTCTGACCAGCACATACTCTAATGGCCAGCCTACTTGAGAAATCATGGAAAAGAAAGGCTCCCAGACCAAAGTAAAACACTCACATCACACAGTGTATTAAAGTCAGTGAAAACACACAGTGAGTAGCAAGGGGGAAAGATATGGATAAGTTAATACCCTTAAGTTTGAGTGTAAGTAGGCTAGAGGGTCACATTACTTGAATACTCGGATATGTATTGTTTTTATGTCCTATCTGTACTGCATCAGGCTTTCCCACTAATGGTGTGCTTACAAGGACCCCAGCTGATTTTCCCACACTGGAGCCAGCAACGTGTGGTGACTGGGTCAGTGACACACACTTTATCAAAAACAAAGACAAGAATGCACAACCACAGCAGTAGCTTGCCAATTAGCCTGAGACATAGCTGTGTCATTCTGAGAGGACTTAGAGGTCTAAAATGGGTGTCACCAATGGGTGGCTGAATTAAGACCTCGTGAATATTAAGTGCACATGAATATTTATGTTATCCTGAATATTTAGCTCTTCTTGTATATTTAGTGTCTCTTTTATATTTGATCTCATATATATTTAGTATATTATGAATATTTAGTACCCAAGTGCCTCATGAATATTAGGTATCTTTGGTCCTTCCATTCCTCACTATCTGTGTTTAACACAAACATGCTCTACCTGTTAACCACTTATCTTCTACTTCTAAGAATTATGTCTATGCCTAACAAACTTTTCTCCTAGGTGGTTGCACCCAAAACATCTTAAAAGGTAATCAGCCATAGGTATACATATGTCCCCTTCCTCTTGAGACCCCCTCCCACCTCATCCCTCCCCATCCCACCCCTCCAGGTTGTTACAGAGCACCAGGTTTGAGTTCCCTGAGTCACAGAGCAAATTCTCATCAGCTGTTTTATATATGGTAGTGTGTATGTTTTCATGCTATTCTCTTGAAATCAGCCACAGTGGGAGTATTTACACCACAGAAGTTGGCAGATGCTACAATTAGAGTTCCCCCCAGCCTCCACTTACAGACCCAAAGCCAGTTACTTAACATTTACCACCATTCCACTGCTTACAAAGCCCTTCATGCTCTTGCTTTATGTAACCCGCTAAGCCTTATCCCTCTTTACTGAATTCTACAATCAAATGAAGTATTTTTATTTCTTGTTTATGTCCCTTCTTGCATATAGCTCTTTCACTTAGGAACAGCCTGTCCCTCCTGTCTCACCTTTGCTTGGCTAGTTTATAAACCCCTTTCAGAGAGCAGCTCATACAGACATTCCTAAATATCCCAAACTGGTTCTCATGCATCTTTAATGTGTTCCCACAATGCATTTATCTTGTCCTTTGTCATATGGTATTTTAATTGTTATGGATTTGTAATCCCCTCTAGGCTATATGCTTCTTTAGGTCTTTTCACACTTTTTCGTACGTCTGTATGTATGATATATATATTTATTCCACATAATAGATGTTTGCTTAATGCCTGAGTGAATTAATTACAGAATGGAATAAGTGAATAGATACTCAACATTGGTTTAATTTGTATCAAAATGGTAGCATTTTATATATTACTTGGTATGGTGCTATGATCTCACTCTTTGTGTCCCTTCCAAATTCATATGTTGAAATCATCATGTCTGATGTGATTTTGTTTAGTTGGTAGGGCCTTTGGGAAGTCTTAAGCCATGAGAAGTAGAGCCCTCATAAATGGAATTAAAGCCTTAGAAAAGAGGTTCCAATGAGATCCTTCACCCTCGCATGAGAACATAGCGAGAAGGCACTGCACATGACCATACTGGTGCCATGATCTTAGACTTTCTATCCTCCAGAACTTTGAGAAATACATTTCTAATGTTTGTGAGCCACCTAGTCACTGGTATTTTGTTAGAGTATCCCAAACACAGACACTTGGGAAAAAGAACACAAGGCCACTGCCTGGCCTGACTGTTCTAAGAAAATCCTAACATAGAAACCAACATCTGCCTGGGCTTAAAGGACCAAGAACCCAACATTAGCATTTCTTCCCACCAGCTACCAGCTAGTACAGAATGTGTGTGCATGCTCAAATGCTTCAGTCGTGTCCAACTCTTACGACCCCATGAACTGTAGCCCACCAGGCTCCTCTGTACATGGGATTTCCCAGGCCAGAATGCTGGAGTGGGTTGCTGTGCCCTCCTCCAGAGAATCTTCCTGACCCAGGAATCAATTCCTATGTCTCCTGCTCTGGCAGGCGGATTCTTTACCACTAACGTCACCTGGAAAGTCCTAGTACATAGTCATATTTAAATAATGGGAAGTGATGAGATTAGAGGAGATCTCTAGGGCAATGGCTCTGATGACCATTAGAATCAACTAGGAAGCTTTAAAAATGCCCGATGATACCAGACTCTTTGGGGGAAACCCACATATCAGGGTTCTAAAAAAATTATTATTCCTAGTGATTCCAGTGCAGCCAAAGTTGAGTCCCAACTATGGTCTTCTTTTAGCAGAAGTGAGAATTAAGGCAAGAGTTTTAACAGCCAGCTTTTCCACACTCTTTCTTAGACACGGATATTGTTTCATTGGTAATTTGTGAATAGTTGCATATGTTAGCAAAGCTTGACTGCAAAAAATTTCTGCTCCCACACATTCTGATCCCATCTTGACACTGCATAACTGTTGGCGAAGGCAATTTCAACAATGAAGAAGTGGGAGAAATGACTACATTTTATGTAAATATGTATGCATTTCAAAGCAAAAGGACATATGTCGTAGTGCCATTTAAGAGTTTTAAATGAAGGACAATACTTAAGATTCCTCTGTAATCAAATTTCTCAGCAGTTTCGTTACAGCTATTAAACATATGGCTGAGAAAATGTTACTCTACCAGCCTTAAGATTTGAAATCTAACTTTATATTAATGCATGCACTTTATTACACAATCATGTCTGCTTTCTAATTATATTTGAAAAGTAGCTATCACTCTCTTTTTAAAGGTAAAGGTAATGGCCGTGGAATGTCAATACTATGATACTCTGATAGACTTGATTATATGATGATTGTTAACATCATAAAGTTCTTATCTATTTCTTACATACTGATATACTTAACACAGAGACTAAAACTCAAAATGGTCTGAGAAATTCTTTCTAGTTAGTCTTTCTGGGTTTGGACAGAGGACAAACAGTCCCTTAAAGCTGTGATCTACTTCCATCTTTAAAAGACCCTACACATGGACTGGGCTTCCCAGGTGTCACTAGTGGTAAAGAACCCACCTGCCACTGCAGGAGACAGAAGAGACGCGGGTCAATCCCTGGGTCAGGAAGATCCCCTAGAGGAAGGCACAGCAACCCACTCCAGTATTCTTGCCTAGAGAATCCCATGGACAGAGGAGCCTGGTAGGCTACAGTCCATGGGGTTGCAAAGAGTCAGGCACAGACAAGGCAACTTAGCATGCACACACACGGACTAGATGGTGCATATGTGACAAATGTAAATGAAAATTTCAAATGATGAGAATGTCCAGAAGAGTACCAGTGAAGAGGGAGAGGATGTTAGTGTTTAAGAACTAAACTGAACTCGGCCATTACCCTTCTTGTTATGCAGCTAGAGCATTGTCTCTCAAAAGTTGAACAGGCACCAGAATCCCCTGGAGGGCTGGTTAACACAGAGACTGGTGGACCCCCACCCCGAGATTTTTTATTCCTTTAGTCTGGAGTTCAGCCCGATAATTTGCATCTCCAACAAGTTCTCAAGTGGTGTTGCTGGTCAAGGGGCCTTCATTTGAAAACCACTGCTCTGGAGAAAGAGAAAGCAGCCTCTGCTTGCTAGATCTCCCTAAGCCTTGTTCCAGTTTCCCATGGACCTTCTGTGCTTGCTTCCTTCCATAATAACCACCATCATAGCAGCAGCTACTAATTCTTGAGTACTCAATACTAAGCACTGTGTATTACATCACAGCAATCCTTTGCGGAAGGTACTGTTATCAACTCCACTTCGCAGATAAGGAAACAAAGAAAATCAGCCAAGGGTCACAGAATTGTGATCAGACTCATGCCTAGGTCTGGTTGACTCCAGAGGCCAGAATCTGAGTCCATCCCACAGAAGTTCATTTTGTGCTCTGACTTTTCACAACCAAAGCTTTCTAGCATGAGGCTGAAGGCAGCAGCTGGACTTGGGGGGAAATGGCCCCATTGAGCAGGCACTGAGGTGGAGGGTGGCAGTGAGGGGACCTGAGCATCATACCTAACACAAGGAAACAGTGGTTGTCTCTTCCTCCAATGCCATCTTGGCTGCCACGCCGCCCACTTGCTGCCCAGCATCCATCTGAGAGGTAACAGGCAGCTCTGTCGAGAGGATCCAGAAGCTTTCGGGTGCAGGACAACGTTGGGGCATTTGTTCCTGGGGATAAATCTGAGATGCTTCCAAGGCACATTCAGATGCTATTTACAGTCTTCTGGAAATCATATAAATGTCATGTCAAGAAGGCCTTTATCATGTGAATCGTGGAAGGACTTCAAACCTTAAATTATATGTCGGTGATGGTTTTTCCTGTCCTTTATTATTAAGTGACAGATACTTACATTAACATTTTATTGGTACTTTTTTTGAGGGAAATTTCTCTGTTTTTTTTTTTGAGTTCACACATTATATGAGAGTTATTCATTTACAACTTTTGCCCCTAAATACAGAGCATCCAGTTATGAAAATGCCCTGAGGCTTGAGAGTTGCTATTTTGGCTTTAAGAACTCTGACCAGCCCATGAAACTAAAATAGCTTTATATGTATATAGTCAGAATTGAACCCAAAGCATTATCTTTTAAAACTCTGAGGAATTTATGTGCTGCAATTTTCTAACTGTAGGAAAATTTTACTTTAAAATTTTAGGGATGAATGTAGTTTATATAAAATGTAGGAAGTTTTGCAAACCGAATTAAATCTTGTGTATGCAGTGTGTCTGCATCTGTTTACTTCGCTGACGTTTGGAGTACAAGATCCTGCATACAGTTCTGTGATTGCAGATTGGAGGTAACATCTTAAATCATGTAGAAGAGATGCTGTGGATATCCTGTCCATATCCCCTTAGTTTTGGGGTAGTAAAGGGACACATGGGTCTTGACCAAAAGTGCCAGTAAGAAATAAGGAATGAGAGTGTTGTTGTTCAGTCGCTCAGTCGTATCCGACTCTTTGCGACCCTGTCTGTGGACTGCAGTACGCCAGGCTTTCCTGTCCTTCACCATCTCCCGGAGCTTGCTCAAGTTCATGTCCATTGAGTCAGTGATGCTATCTCACCATCTCATCCTCTGTCACCCCCTTCTCCTTTTTCCTTCAATCTTTCCCGGCATCAGGGTCTTTTCCAATGAGCCAGCTCTTACCTTCGCATCAGGTGGCCAAAGTATTGGCGCTTCAACAACAGTCCTTCCAATGAGTATTTATAGAGATCTGTGAAAACCTCAGCTTTCTCTCCCCTCACTGGGATAATTTTGAAGCATGTCCCACAAGTTCTCAGAGGGTCCCCAGGAGTGGGGGGACCCCCACTCTAGTTGCCCACATTAGTAAATTGCTCAACAAAGCATTTGTAATCATTTCTTCCCCTTCCTGTCTCACTTTCCTATTCCCCACAATGTTTTCTAGGATCACCTCCTAAATAAACTGCTTGTACCCAAATTTACTGAGACTGCATGATGGGCATGGAGATTGTTACTCTGGGGCTTTAGTGGAGATGCTGGCAATATTATGCTACGTATGCATATATAACCTGCATAATGTTGGGACATGCTTTTTGAGTATTATTTCCTGACTGAGATTGCCAATCTGTATTGGAAATAGTTAAAAATAAAATAGTTAAATCGAGCCAAATGCTTTCACATCCGATTGTATAATTAAATGAGTAAAAGGGAAAGGAAATTATTAGCAACTCTGTCTTTAAAGGCAACTAATGGCCAAGGAAGTCATGAAGAAAACTCTTTGTGTTGATAAACCAAAGGCCTGTTCTAGCAGACTTCTGTGTTTATTGTTCTGCTTCTGACCATTTTATTCCAAACAAATAGACGGACTTGTAATGATACCCCACCCTTCCCAGGCACAGGGCCCCCATTCTTTGAAACAGTAGTGAATTCAGTTGCAAGGAGAACATGAAGAGGGAGGGTGCATATAAAAGGACTAAAATGAAAAGTGTGACCATCTCCACTGTGGACGCCATGCCAGTGGAGAGTTGATGACGGAGCATGGTGGGAGAGCTGAGGCAGCAAATGACTCTGTCTCCAGGGGATTGTCGAGGGTCAGATGCCACCATGGAGAGTGGCAAATGTTCTTTCTCACCTTCCTTGATTTATCACTTAGGTGACTAAAAGCCGAGGGCTGATGAGCTGTAAGTGGGCTGCATGGCTTGTTTTTGCCTGCTGAGCAGTTTAAAGATTTCAAAATCATTTCAAACATCAACTTTGGTGTAGTGTATGCGTTAAGTCAAGTACTGCAAGTTCTTGTTGAAAATATAACCCTCCACAATCTCTTATTCAGAGATAATGTTGTCAAAGATTTATGAGGTCAGCAACCTGTAATCATTTTTTTAAAAATATCTAGTGGACCTGGTGCTCTGATAAGTCATAATTTCAGAGATGTGAATTTATGTACATGTTTTGGGGTCTGCGATTTTCGTTTTGATTGTTTTTAAAAATCCTGCATTTGAGGCTAAATTAGGAGAAATATGTCTTTTGTGGCAACATATAGTGTGTAGAGTAACATAAAAACTAGGTGATGTGTTTTATGAAAGAGGGCATAGTCAGAGTATACCAGGCATAAGAACTTTGAATTCTATTTATTTTTTGTGGCTTCAGAAAAGATTGTTCTGGGAATAGAGAATTCCATTTGGGAAGCCTAGCACATACATAATTCTCACAGTAGCAGAGTTAAAATACTTCGAGGGTTCATTTGAAAAAGCCTCCAGAATTTTTGCATGTAGGGAATAGCTTTATATTCTTACACAGTGCACTCAGGATTTCTATTCAAAGCAAAAATAACTTTGCATAGACCTTGGTTATTCTTTCACATTGTAAAATTATTCCTTCAGGGTAGTTACTCTCACTCTTGATTTCATGATACTTCAGATCATCTTTAATTTACTCCAAAGATTTTTAGAAGAGTCAGCAAATCATTTACTTTAACTTAAAACATCAGTGAGTGAAATGCAGATTTTTTTTTAGAGGAGGAACAGATAAGGAGGGAATCAGGAGGTGGTGTTTAATTGCCCTTCCTCTTTGCATGTATGAAAATGCTGTTTCTGCATCATTTTCTTTACTCTTTTAAATTATTTATTTATTTGGCTATACCAGGTCTTAGTTGCAGTACGTGAACTTTTAACTGCAGGGATCTAGTTCCCTGACCAGGAATCATACCCAAGCCCACTGCACTGGGAGTGCAGAGTCTTATCCACTGCACCACCAGGGAAGTCCCTGGCCCTTTTCTTAAATCACACAGTTTCAGTACCTTATGCCCTTCTCATTTTCATGGGCCTTCATGATGCAAAAGAAGTTACCAGAGATAACGTTGAAATAGTGTCTTTCTTCAGTGGTTCATATATCATTTTATTTGTGAATATGTAATCAGCATCTCTTTTGTCAAGTAATAGACATACTTCTCATTAAAGCTCAGTACTCATGTATCCATGTGTGTGCATGCAGTGTTCTGTTTGCCAAATGGCTACATGTGCCCTCAGTTCAGTTCAGTTCAGTCGCTCAGTCGTGTCCGACTCTCCGCGACCCCATGAATCACAGCACGCCAGGCCTCCCTGTCCATCACCAACTCCCGGAGTACACTCAAACTCATGTCCACAGAGTCGGTGATGCCATCCAGCCATCTCATTCTCCGTCGTCCCCTTCTCCTCCCGCCCCCAACCTTTCCCAGCATCAGAGTCTTTTCCAGTGAGTCAACTCGTCGCATGAGGTGGCCAAAGTATTGCAGTTTCAGCTTTAGCATCAGTCCCTCCAATGAACATCCAGGATTGATCTCCTTTAGAATGGACTGGTTGGATCTCCTTGCAGTGCCCTAGCCCTCCTATTTAAACATTAAATTATGTCATAAATGTTTTCACAAACATGAAGACATCTCATTCAAAAATGATTATCTATTTTGCCCATTAAAAAAAAAGTTGAACAAGAATGAAGAATAGCAAAATGTGTTAGTCCTTTTCAAAATGTCGCCATTAATAAAAAATACATACATTCTAAAATGTCTTAAATGGGCCTGAGGTAAGCAAATAATAGCTCTGGAGTAGTTTTCCCCACTTTTCCTCCTCTTATTTTTTTCTTCACGACGTTTTCACTCCCAATAATTTAAGCATCCACTACTTTGTTTTTTGGGGTTTTTTTTTTTAGGACTGTGCTGGGTCTTCACTCCTATAGTTGCAGTGAGTGGGCACTACAGTCTAGTTATGATCTATGGGCTTCTCATTGCAGTGGCTTCTCTTGTGGAGCACTGGCTCTAGGACGCTCAGGCTCAGTATCTGTGGCACTCAGGCTTAGTTGCTCCATGGCATGTTGATCCCTGGTCTGGGATCTTCTAAGACCAGATTGAACCCGCATCTCCTGCATTGACAGATGGGTTCTTAACCACTGGACCACCAGGAAAGTCCCCATCCACTCCTTTTGGAGCTTGGGTGTTGGAGAGGGAGGACCAGAAGGAAAGGTCAAGCAGGAGGGGCATTCAAGTATCAGGATGCTTAATAGTCACCTGAAGAGCTTGTCAAGAGGCAGATTCCTGGGTGCCACCCCAGAGATTCTGATAGAGCAGGTCTGCTGCAAGGCCTGAGACTCCATTTCTAACAGGCTGTCCGGTGACACTCAGGCTGCCCATCACAGACCATTGAATAGCCCTGTTACTGGAGACAGGGCAGTGAGAAAGTAAGGTCAAAGTCACCAAGATCTGCTGCTGTGAAAACACCTCTGTTTTTTTTTTTCTCTCTCTCACTCTACCAGTTCACTCGTCTACCTGATTTTGTTGAAGTCCCTTAAATTCTAATTTTTTAAAATGTTTTTGCTTATCCACTGAATTTATTGATTAACTTAAGGAAAGTCTCTATAATACATATGTTTTTATCTTTTGTTTTATTTTTTAAATGATAAAAATATGATAACACATTTACAGGAGACTTGGAAAATACAGAACAGTTACATGTAGTTCCACCATGTATTACAATTGTTTAAGTAGACACATTGAGATTTTTAGTTGGAGTTTCAATATCAAAGTCAGAAATTAATAGAGTGAATGCACAGAAATCTCTGTAATATTAATTGCTTTTATCGAAGAATATGGTACGTCTTTCCAGTTGTTATGGCTGAGTACTTTACTTTTTGTTTTTAATTGCGACATCATTGTTTCACAGTGTTGCATTAGTTTCTGCTGTACAACAGCATAAATAAGCTATATATACACACACACTTATATCCCCTCCTTCTTGAACCCACCCTCCCACCCCTCTAGGTCATCACGGAGCACTGAGCTGAGCTCCGTGTGCTGTGCAGCAGCTCCCACTAGCTGTCTGTTTCACACATGCTAGTGTTATATGTCAGTGCTACTCTCTCAATTCGTAACCCCCTTCCCCCGCTGTGTCCACAAGTCCCTTATCAGTTATAACAACTGAAAAATAAGAGAGTGGGCCCACATCAGGTGGCTTTCAAACTATGCTTCAAGGAATTTTACAAGTACTACAGGGCGTCTCAGGGGCCAAAGGGGGACATGGGATGCAAGGGTCATATGCGCTCTTTTCAAGGCTCCCAACCCCCTACGTGAACACTTTTATCTTTGATCTCTTTCATATATTCCACTTCAGAGTATGATTTTGTGAAAAAAAGATTTTATAACACATTGGAAAGAAAAAATCCCAAGTCTGAGAATGACTCATTGCTTTAAAAATGTACAGAACTGAAAACTTCCTATCTAGTATGAAGTTCTAGAAATTCTCTGGTCCTTCCACAACATCCAGAGTGTGCTATGAGAGCAGGCAACCAGTGCCTTCTTTCTGCTCACAAATGTAACACTTCAGCCCATGTACCAGAAAGCCCTTTATCTGATGGGGTTTTAGCTAAACAGACTGCTCAGAGTAGAGGGCAACGTCAAGCATTTCTCTGCAGAATCACGTCTGATTCATTAAAACTCCAGCATTCCCCAAATAGATATTAATTACCTTCTGTTACAGAGTTCTTTAGAGCATAATTCTTAATTATATCTCTAACTATTGTGTGATTTGACCATTTTGAAACTAAAAAACTATCCTATGGAATTCCATTCAAAGGAGTTTACTCCAACTGTTGCCATGCTGTTGGTTTGTCTAATTTATATACCAGGCTAATTTTTGCGTGGTGGTAGCATTTCATTATAATCAGCCTTCATTTTTAATAAGACAAAGTATATATCAAATTGTAGATTTCAGTCTTTGTATGAATTGAAAGCTATTAATCTTCCAAGGTGAGTTTATGTTCACTGGATTGTAATGTTCTTCTTTTCATTATGTTCTTTAAATCCCCTTCACCTCATACTACACCAATACATTTCTACTGTCTTGGAATCAATTAATTCCAGTTCAGTGCTCAAAATTTTTACCATAAAAATATAACCTACAGTGTAAAATTTTCTTTCAGATTATCAACTAGAACTGGTGTGTTTTATTCTAACTAGTAATTTGACTTATCTCCTTGATTTTTAACAGCAGGATGGGAAAATGAAGATTGATCCCTTTCAATATTCAAAATTCATTCCTCAAATGTATATTGGGGATGCTCTGTGTGCAAGGCACTGGGGGACAGTTAGAGACGTGAAGAACAGGTCCCTGCCTGCAGGCATTTCGTAGTCTGTGCCAAAGTTAGGGAGTTGTTCTGTCAGTAGACTAGTTGTGATCCACATTGGCTCTGACAAGAGACCTGATGGCTTCAATAGCTAACTGGTAGAAAAAGGCCAGAGGGACTGTCCTGGCTGTTGGCATGGCACATCCCCAGGGAAAGGGACCAGCTATCCCAATGACAGGCTTTCCTGACAGGGGTCTCAAAGATTACAGGTACAACCGAGCGACTAACACACACACATCCCAATGACAGTAGCCAAAAGGAAGTGGTAGACTTTGGTCTCCCTTCTCCAGGGGATCTTCCCGACCCAGGAATCAAACCTGGGTCTCCTGCATTACAGGCAGATACTTTACCATCTGAGCCACCAGGGAAGCCCCAGTGACTAAGATAGGAATCACTTAAAGGGGGAATCTGGTAGAAGGGGAAGAGGGTGTCAGCAGTTCGGTTTGGGAAGGGAGAGTGAGGTAGATTTTATGCAGAGAGCAGCAGTTGCTATATAACAATGAGAGTCTAGTTCCTTAGAGAAAATTGGCAAAATGGAGTCAGCTACCAGCCTTCGCCCAGTGACTCAGCAATAAAGAATCCACTTGCCAACGCAGGAGATGTAGATTTGATCCCTGGGTTGGAAAGATCCCCTGGAGAAGGGCATAGCAACATAGTGCAGTTTTCTTGCCTGGAGAATCCCCATGGACAGGCCACAGTCCATGGGCTCATGAAAGAGTCGGACATGACTCAGTGACTATACAACAAGTCAGGTACCCAGGGTTCAAAGTCAAGTTCCAACTTCACCTGAAGGAAGCCCCTGAGGTATAAACCACCACCAGAGCAGTCCAGCCTAAATGACTGAGGACCTAAGTGGTTGTCAGTGGAAGAGGCTGCAGCCAAAGGAAGCTCAGCTCAGACCCACTGGCTCCAGGGATTGAGTTGATGTAACACAGGAAAAGTACCTGATATAGTGTATGGCATGACACAAGTAGGTGCTCAACAAATGGTGACAGTGCTGCTGTCACTGCTGTTTTTGTTGTTGCAAGACTTAGGGAAATAGGGACTTTCCTGATGGTCCAGTGGCTAAGACTCCTAGGCTCTAATGCGTGGGGCCTGGGTTCAATCCTTGGTTGAGGACCTAGATCCCACATGTCACAACTAAGACCTGGCACAACCAAATAATTTTTTTTTTTTAAAGAAGACTTAGGGAAATAATCTAATACTGGAGATAATCTACTTATGGGCCTAGAGCATCTCATGTTTGACTGACTGATTTTTATTTACCCAAGATTAGACATGATCATTGGGCCTCCCAGGTGGCTCAGATGGTAAAGTGTCTGCCTGCAATGCGAGAGACCCGGGTTTGATCCCTGGGTCTGGAAGATCCCTTGGAGAAGGAAATGGCAACCCACTCCAGTACTCTTGCCTGGAAAATTCCATGGACGGAGGAGCCTGGTAGGTTACAGTCCATGGGGTCACAAAGAGTCACACACGACTGAGCGACTTCACTTTCACCAGACATGATCAGGAACAGCAGCTATGAAGAATCCAGGACAGGCAAAGAGTGATAACTCGCTCTATCTTGACTGCCACTGACTTGCCATAGGACCTCTCTAAACTTTGGTCTCCTTCCGTGCACAATGGAAATAACAGTACCAACTTCATGGGGTTGTTGTGAGAACTATGTGAATTACGGCATTGGACTCATTTAGGACAGTGAGTACTCTTGACACATAGTGAGTGCTCAAGTTCATCTCAGACCCTGTCTGATATTGGGCACCCAGGTCCTGATACATTCTGGAGTAGGTTGTGGAAGTTTATTGATTTAGAGGCAGGAAAGGCTGATCTTTCACCCTGTAGATCTTTAGCATTTGGGGCTGGTAAAGTCCGGAGCAGCCAGAGGCTAACAAAGACTTACTTGTCAGAAACCATAAATGCCCATTTTCACAACTTCTATTGCATTTGTCATTTTCCCCCTAGAATAGTTTTTCTAAGGCAGGAAAAAGAGTAATTACTACAGATAGCACACAGAATTTTTTTTCACAAGATATTTTCAAAAATTGCGATGAGGAAAATGTATCGCTACCATGAAGAAACACCGTAAGGCGAATGATTTGAGAAATCTGCTGGAAAGAAATATAGCTCTTTACTGGAAACAGGTGTCAAAAGGAAGTCACAGAAGGCAGGCAGAAGGAATTAGAGTAATCACGAGGAAATCGAGAGCCCACACCAGTTACCAGAAGCGACTTTCATCTCACATCTCTTTCATGCTGGTCACGAGTGAGCTCCTTCTGAATTGCCTGGCTGGTTAGAATTGATTTGGGCGTGAAAGGCAATGGGGCTGTGGGTCGAAGGCTCTTGGCCTGAGCCTGGATCTGACCATGACCTTTGACTTTGGGCTTGGGTTTGATTCCCTGGAACTACCATATTTGGCAAATTCCTTGGAGATGTATCCCTTTTCCCGTGATATAGAGCAGGAGTCCTTAGAGCCCGGGGAAGTCTTAGCTTCCTTGAATGGAAGTCTTCCATTCAAAGAGTAAGCCATATCTAGATTCCTAGAGATGAAGAGACACCAGGCTCTGACCTTCTTCTGGAGGCCCTTACTTATTTACTAGCATACTGTCTTGGAATCAATATTCCATTTTCATAGTTTGGGTATATCAGAACTGTTCTTGCTAACCCTCTGTCCTCTGGGAACCCAAAAACTGCTTGTCTGGAATTTTAGATTCTACTTGACTCTTAACCACATTAACCAGCTGACTTCCCTCAGTATTCTTCTTGTGTAGACTTATGAGGGTCAGTCAGATTTCTCAGTTTCCTTTGAAACTTGACCTCTTTTCTTTAAGTATATGCTTCATTTCTTTATAATCAAAACTTTAGTTCCGTTCCTGCTCACTGCTTTCATGATGGGTACAATAGGTTTCAGCAAGGTCCTGGAGAAAATACTTGTTGCTTCCCTGTTTATATTTGCACTCAAGATAACATTTAAGACTGTGCAACTCAAAGAATTTGGTGACAGCTTTCTTCACCATTCCCATATCTTATCAGTCATCAGGGCTTTCTACTTAGTAAAAATGCTTTTTGCTCTTTACTTTCCATGTCTCTATTAGTTAAGATGGCCTAACTGCTTTGCCAAACATTCCTTCAAAGGTATGACTGTGAAATGGCTTTTAAAAAAAACCCAGAAACCTAATCCTTTCTCACAGAAGCAGTCCAAGATGATTCCATGTTAGTCAGTGTTAGGGTGGGGTGGGGGCGGGGAGTAAGCCCATACAAGCCAGGCTCTTACATCTTCAATACACTGTCCAAGATGGCCCTTCTGAAGATATTCTGGAGCAAAAAGGTGACGGTCACATGAGGTGGCCAATATCACCCACACTCACCTTCCACTGACCTGAAGTTTGTGCTGTGACCACAGGGAACAGCAGAGAGGCTGGTAAGTGAAGTGTAATTGGGCAGGCAAATGCAGAGAAAAGTGAGGGTGTCCCTAGTTGGCACAGTGGTAAAGAATCTGCCTGCAATGCAGGAGACGCAGGTTTGATCCCTGGATTGGGAAGATCCCCCAGAGAAGGGAATGACTACCCACTCCAGTATTCCTGCCTGGGAAATCTGTGGACAGAGAAGCCCAGCAGGCTCCAGTCCATAAGGTTGCAAAAGGCAGACATGCTTAGTGACTAAACAACAACAAAAGAAGGCGTGAAAGTTTTCGAGAGCAGTTAGCCACTACCACAGTATGCATGTCCTGCCCAGGCTCCTGCATCACTTTTCAACTAGGTTGCTGCACTGGTCTCTTACCTCTTACCTAGATCCTTAGCCATGCCCCCCCCCAATAAAAAACTCTGTGCTACCCTCAACTTTAAGGATTAAAGGTCAAGCTGCTTATGGTGATAACAGCAAACACTGATGTGGCATGAACATAGTTCTGACCATTATTTCATCATCTCATTCATCTCTCACAATAACCTAATGAGGTAAGCCAAAGTCTTATTCCCATTTCGCTGAGGAAGAAACAGACACAGAGAGGGTAAATGACTTGCCTGAAATCCTCCAGTTAGCAGTTCAGCTTGAGTATGACCCAAAGAGTGGCAATTCTGATTTCTTCATCACTGTATTATACTGCTTATCCTAATGCTATTGCTTAGGCCATTCTGTCTTCCTTAAATGCCCTTCTTCATTACACCTCCTCCTCACATGAAGCTTACATCTCTTCTTTCAGGAAGCCATCTTTGACCTCACGTCATCTTTGTCTCCTAGCATCCTGGACATTTCTCTGTCTCTTCCTGATGTAGCAGTGGATTCATCACCCTTCTAGACAATCCTTAAGGTGATGTTCAGACTTGTATTCCCTATGTCCCTACAATATGTAAAACAGTTCTGATAGAAATATAATGCAAGCCACACATGTTATCTTAAATTTTCTAGTAGCCACACGCTTTATTTGATCCAGTGTATCATTATTACATGCCATCAGTGAAAAATTATTGATGAAGTCTTTTGCACTGTTTTCCATCCCAAGTCTTTGAAATCTGGAATACATTTTATGAGTACAGCTCATCTCAATTCAGACACTGTGCTTTCACTGGAAATATTTTATCTGTATTCAGATTTCATAAAATGTACAGTTGAAAAAAGTGAACTCAGGTACTCATGTTGTTCTAAGCATACTGAAGTTTTTTTGGTAACTGAAAAATATCAGTTTTTAAATTTATATTTAAACAAAAAATTTAAAAATTTAGTCTCACTAGCACCATTCAAGTGCTCATAGCTACCTCCAACTCGTGGCCACTATATTAGGCAGAGCTGCACGGCTCTAAAACATGGTAAGTCCTAAATTGATGCTTATTTGAATACACTAATCAATGACAATGTAGAAAATTGTCAGTGGTTATATCAAAATGGATAGATTGTCAGCCATCGCATACCCTAGCCTCCAGAGAGCCAAGTTTTATATCACTGAATGATATCTTTCTTCTTCCTTTCTGGGCAGAAAGTTTTAGAAATTAAAATCATTTTTCAATTTTCCAGGATCAGCATTTTAGTTGTGTTGTAATTTACACTAACACCTTTCTCTTGTTTCTTAATATGTAAACATTGTTACAAATAGTATTTTTTAGGTCATGTAATATTGCCCAAGAAGAGTTTAAATTGTATGGGATTAGAAGAATTACTTGGTTTCCTTCTGCTTTTCAGAGTGGAAAATCCTCAGAGCAATTTTCATCTAGAAGTGCTGCATTTGGGATATTTCACAATTCCCCAGCCCTGAGTCAAATATAGGTTGGTGCGTGAGCAGCAGTGTCTCTTGGCTAATCAAGAGCATCTCCTTTCGCTATGCTCAGTGTTAGAGAAATGGGGAAAGTCAGCTGGGTTTAGAGATTAGGTAAGAGACTCTGAGGCATACCTTTTGATCAGTCATAAATCATTTCCTATTTATGAAAGCATGCATTAATACACCTATAAAATCTCCAGATAAGTGGTGTTTTACTTTGCCTTCAGAATCTCTGTGAGGAAAGATGCTTCTAGTTTTCTGAGTGAATAAAAATAATGAATCCTGATTACCAGGTATGTTAAAACTGATTTGCAAAGCCAGTGGAAAAACATCTAGTGAATAGTGATAAGCATCTTTTAGACATCAGAGGACATGCTGACTTAAGGATCTGTATTTTTTTCTGTATTTTGAGATGGAAGTGGTTATTATTCAATTTGAATTGGTCTTCTTTATTTGTATTCACTTATTTAAAAATACTGGTTTTGAAATATTAAATTTGTAAGCTTTCCATAGCAATCTAGTATCTATTTTGGGCATCCCATTTGGATATAGAATGGCTATAGACAGTTATCACAAACTGATCTCTATAGTCTGTCTCTGAGTAGCAATTGGCAAAATTTTGGGATTATTGTGTTGCCCACACCCTCATCAATAAGTTTCTTGTACTTCCTGTTTTGAAATGCTCACATCATTGTTCATTGCCTGACTTCTCCACTTACATGTAACAAACACAAATACAGGGATCCCATCTCTTCTCTTTACCATTATTTCTCTCATGCCTAGCACCCTGTCAAGGACATTAATAGATGTTTAACTCCATTCTTTACCTCTTCACGCTGGGACAAAAGTCTTTGCAAGGGTTCTGCCCCCATTTGTGAAGATTCAGGCCAAATATGGCTCGGAATGATATTATAGATGATTTCTCTGTTTTCCTACTCACGACTCCTCCTCTTTCTATAAGGCTTAACCTGACTGACAATGGCCCCTACTACTTACAACATTGGCCTTTTAGGGGGTACCCTTGGCACCATATTTTATGTGATAGTTTTATGATGTTGAAGACTATTTCCTGTGATCATGCTGTGTTCTCAGATGGCAACCCTAGATTTATTTATGCTTGCGACCCAAGGCAGGAAGTTAACCTTGAAAATAAGTTAAAATTTGAAAGGTAGTAAATTCTAGGACTCGGATTCATAATTTATCTCAGTAAAGAATCTAGAGACCAGGTGTCAAAGAAAGGACATAGTCTAGAAGTTTAAAAAAAAAAAATGGGTTCTGCTCCAGCACTGAGGTTAACTCTGAGCAAGCTGCCTTACTTTTTTGGACCTTAATTTTCTCATCTGGAAGATAAAAGGATTAACTAGATCAGGAAATGCGAATAAGTGGTGCCTTTAGTTGGCCCTCATTTGCCCGTGAGAGACATCACTAATCAGTGCTGTATCAGAATATTGCTCAAGACAATTCTCCATGCAGCTGCCAACCACTCTACATAGTCAGCACATAAGTGAAGCCTCTGCTGCTGCTGCTGCTACTAAGTCGCTTCAGTCGTGTCCTACTCTGTGCGACCCCATAGACAGCAGCCCACCAGGCTCCCCCATCCCTGGGATTCTCCAGGCAAGAACACTGGAGTGGGTTGTGATTTCCTTCTCCAATGCAGGAAAGTGAAAAGTGAAAGTGAAGTTGCTCAGTCATGTCTGACTCTTAGCGACCCCATGGACTGCAGCCTACCAGGCTCCTCTGTTCATGGGATTTTCCAGGCAAGAGTACTGGAGTGGGGTGCCATCGCCTTCTCTGAAGTGAAGCCTCTACATGACCTTTAATATATTGTCTGGCTTTAAAATTTTAACAGCTCTATTAAATAGATTGAAAAGCAAGAGTACTATAATAACCATTCTTCACCATCAGGAGGCATTAAAAAATAAAACAAATAACCCTTCTCTTTTGCTTCTACTGCAAGTCACCGTGAAGAAGTGTTCAGGTTGTAAAGCATACAGTTCACCACGTGGATGGTATGTCTTTGTTCAGTGCACAAACTGCACAACTATTCATGGCCTTGTGCTTCCACAGATTTATTTCTAAATAGCTGTGCCTCAGTTTTTTGACTTCTAGCTTGTATAATTTTATATATTATTTTGGGAAGATTTATGATATATGAAAAATACCACCATAGGGGGAATTTTTTACATTCCATGCTATTCATTAATAGGAATATATATATATACATATATAATTATGAGTCATTGGCATTGTTTTAGGCAGAAACCACATTGTAAAGCAGTTATCTTCCAATTAAACAATAAAAAAATTAAACACATAGGTACTGAAAATTCATAAGACATTAGCCCTTCCATTTAAAACAATAAAAACAAAGAAAATTAGCTGTCAATGATTAGAAGGGAGTATACATTTCTTTTTACATTTATTTCATGAATATTTTTGATGTTCCAGACACTAGAGATGCAACATAAATGAAGAAGACAGGTTTTGATCTCTGTCTTCTTTGATCTGTAGCAGTCTAATGGAGGAGGAAGGAAATTACACAAGCATCTCCTATATGTTAATAACAGTGCGGTGATAGTGCTCTGAGTGTATGTAAAGGCAACTCCATCCTGGTTTGTGCAGGAGGAAGGGGTGAGGATAAACAGGAGTTAGCCAGGTCAAGTGGGAGATTTGGAGAATTCCTGGCAATGGAAATAGTATGCATAAAGGCCCAGAAGTGAGAAATTTCATGACAATTTAAGGAACCAAAAGAAGCGCAGGAGACTGGAGACAAGGAGAGAGTTTAGGACACTAATGAAGTTATCTCGGTGAATTATCCAGATGATGATGATGCAGACAAGTTGTGGTGGAGAGGAAGAGCAGTAGGAAGGACACAGACATGATAGCTGTTTAAAGGGCAGAGTCCTGCTACTATGACTGTTAGATTATTGTAGGTGACTTAGAGAAAAGACACCTGATTTCAACACTCAGGTAGATGGTGATACCTTTCTTCTAAACCCTTTACAAAAGAAATGGAGTGTATTTGAAGACGGAAAGTGCTGAAACAGGAGGGGTGCTACTGAGTTCAGTCTTGCATGTGACGAGTTCAAGTTGCCATGGAACATACAAATGGATATGGCCAGGTAGCTGGCCATGTGAACTGTATCTATGGAAAAAATTCTGAACTAGAGCTATTTGATTGAATTTTGTCAGTTGGTAGGGAATTAAAACCTTGCAAGGATTTGAAATGGTTTAGGGAAAAGTTTGTAGAGAGAAGAAAAGGCCCAGGAGTGAACCTAGTAAAATACAAGCATTTCAGGGATAAGCGGAGGGAAACAAAAACAAAAACTTGTAGGTGGGACAGGGAAAGTAGCAATTCAGTAGGTAGGAGACAAACCAGGTGCCTGATGTCACAGAATCCAAGGGAAGAGGAGCTTTCAAGAAAAAGTAGCATTCAGGGGTGTCAAGTGCTGTAAAAGAGACATAAAAGATAAGCGCCAAAAATATTCCATTAATTTAGCAGTGCAGTGCATACTGATAACTTTGATGTGAGTAATTTCACTGTTGATTTTGGAGAATCTGGTAATTACTCAGCAGTAAATAGAGAACCAAGATTGCAAGGGGTTGAGACATCACTAGGAATTGAGAAATGGAGCTAATGTAAAGCAGTCTTTTCAAGACTTGCAGCTGTGATGGGAAAAGATAAAGACCATAGTGACAGAAGATGAATGTAGAGGCAAGAAGAGCATGGTCTTGAGTCTTGAGCATCTGTAAATGCCAGTGAGAAGGAGACAGGAGAGAGGGGGAGGTTGAGGATGCAGAAGAGATGATGGATAACCAGTAACCTCATAGCTCAGCTGGTAAAGAATCTGCCTGCAATGTGGGAGATCTGGGTTCGATCCCTGAGTTGAGAAGATCCCCTGGAGAAGGGAAAGGCTACCCACTCCAGTATTCTGGCCTGGAGAATTCCATGGACTGTATAGTCCATGGGGTCACAAAGAGTTGGACACAATTGAGCGACTTTCACTTTCAGACAGGACTGAAGGCACATTTTCTAATGCAGTTGCAGGAGAGGCGGGAAGAATAGATGTAGTTGCTGGTACTTTTGTAACTTAGGTGAAAGGTTAAGATAAGGTCCTTCTATGGATTTTATACTTCTTGTTGAAACAGTAAACATGGAGTGCTGGGGTGGTGTTAGGGTCTGAGATTCAAGGAAGAGTGGCAATTTGAAATCGCTGCTCTGGGATATTAGAAGTGTTGACTACAGAATCAGTGAACAATGAAATCCTTTTCGTTTGCAGTTTCAAGTCCATTTCATTGCTTCTGAGTTTACGAAAACTGTTTCAGAATCTTCCTTGCACTTTTCCCCATCTCTTTTCCTTCTTTTTTTCTTACCTCCCTGATTTAAAGCTTCCAATTTTGAGGGAAAAAATTCAATATATACTAGGGGCCATGAAAAAAAGATACTACAGGTAAATATTGATTTCTGGTTTCTTGTTTGTTATTATTCATCTTAGGCCACAAATCTACCTTTCATCCGATGATGGGTTCTAGTAAAGAAGAATAGTTTTTAATTATCTCATTAATTTAGGACCATATGGCTAGTCCAAACAGATAAACAGGCCAAGAAAAGTCTACCTTGAGTTTTTTAACTCCCAGGATAGGTTTTCTACCTAATCAAAAGAACCCAGTAATTACTCAATCTCATTTTAAATGGTGTCGTTTTCTGTGCAAACAGTTTTACCCTTTAGCTGATTTTCTAAGTGTTAAATTGAAAAAGATTCTCTCAGAAGTTTTGGCTGTCATGTCCTTGAATCTCTGCTGCATTAGAGTTGTCCAGTTTTCACTGTGCTTTGTATTCAGAGGACCTGATCTAAGCCATGATATTATTCCATTAAAAGAGAAACACCTTAGCCTAGGCCGGAACTGGGTCTGTCAAGTTCATCTCCCAGTACCTGGTGAGTGCTCTGTAAGTGTTTATTGAATGAATGAATCAGTGGACGGATGGATGGACAATGGCAAATGATAATCCTACCACCATAGCAGGGGAAGTGCAGACAACTCCTGTGATTTGGAAAACTGGAGGGAAAAAAAATTGTTAAAACAATCACACAGTAAACTGGACTGCTTGGAAGAGAAGCTGGTGATCCATTATTTACATGCCAAAGTTGCCTACTATCTATGACTTACCAAGGTGATCAACTCCTTGACTCTCATTATCACCCTTCTTTGTTCTGCAGTTACTTGACTTCTTACATAACTGATCCCTTCATTCATTTATCTGATGGTTTGTTTGACAACTCTGTTGAAACCCGAAGCTGCAGCATGCCAACTCCCAACCTGGAAGCAGGAGATACAGCAGTGAGTCAGGCAGATCTGGTTCCTGATCTCAGGAGCAACCAGACTAGCAGGAGGTTTCCATAGCATGGTATTCTCTATGCTTTTTTTCAAGAGGAAAAGGCTGATGTGTATAATTTGCTATATCTGTTTGAAGTTCTGTGATTAGTGATTTGGGATTCAAACCAATTCTTGATCCATGACTTAGGAATCAAAATCCTGAATTTCGTTCTTCATGTTCTTGGTTTTTGTTTTCTCTTTGTTTTACCTCCTTGTTCTCCTTAGACATAGATAGAATGTCCTGGAAGAAACCTTTGATTGGCAGTTGAGCCCCACAAAGCCATTTTTGTAAACATAAATTTGGTATTACATGTCTAGTATGACCTATGTACAGAATGAATTATTTCTCCATAAAGGAGAATTCAAAGGAAATTTCAAGAAAGTGAGTTCTTTCCATTTTGTATTGCCAACAAATGCAGAAACCCTGATGTTCATTTGTGGAGAGGAATATGGCAGATGATACACAATAGATGTTGTAGCAATGTTCACTTATATTCCCTGTTTTAAAAAAATATAAAAGATCTTTCTTTCAAGAAGCTATTCTAGGATCTTTCTCTTAACAGTGTCCTAGTTCTTATCTCTGCTGTGCGCAGGCTCACAAAATGTTTTCTTTGAAGGGCATTTTGTTATTGGCTCTCCTTTTATTTTCCTTCCCGTAGTAAACAGAGCTGAAGGTGTTTACTCCCCATAGTGAGGAGGCACCTGGGTGCACGCACAGTGGTCTGAACGTCAGGCTTTTCTCTGCCTGTCATTCCCTGCACAGTGAGCACTTCTCCAGCCTCAGTGAACCCCAGGCAGAAAGGAAGCTGTCACAGACCTTTTGTGACTTGGAGAGAATAAGTAGGAAGAAAGGCTGCCTCAGCTGATAGTGACAAAACATTAGGACTCAGTGAGAACGTTTTTCCTGCTTTACTGATGGCTGTGCATTCCCTCATCCTAAGTTGCCCAGGAGAGTCCCACTTTATGCCTGTTACTCTCGTGTCATTATTAAGAGCGCCCCTGGACTTCCCTGGTGGTTCCGTGGTAAAGAATCTGTCTGCCGATGCCAATGCAAGAGACACAAGTTCGATCCCTGGTCTGGGAAGATGCCATATGCCATGGAGCAACTAAACCCATGAGCCACAGCTACTGAGCCTGTGCTTTAGAGCCCATGCTCTGCAACAAGAGAAGACCAAGCACCACAGTGAGAAGCTCATGTGTCGCAATGAGAGAAAGCCTGTTTAGCAACAAAGATCTAGCACAGCCAAAAATAAATAAAAGTATATTAAAAAGCGTACCCCCCTATACTCTCAAAAGTGGTCTTGTTTGGACAATAGAGTCGCCCTTTTACATGGACACATGAGTAGAAATCCTTAACCACCAGAGATGCTCCTAGCTTACCATGTCTGTGTCTCCTGATGGGAGAACTGGGTACCTCTAGGAAATGAAATTATGCATGAGACACATGCAGAGTAGGTAAATGCAGTGAGATGAGTACAAGATTGAGCTCAGTCGATTGAGCACCTACTGTGTGCTTAGCACCTTGCAAGGTTCAGACAGCACAGGGGTCACTTCTGCCCCAGAGCCAACCTTGTATGTGCGAGCCAGACCCGACAGCTCACGGTCTTTCCTTGCTATCTTTTCATTCTTCCCCATGACTTAAATATGAAACACATTTGTGATATTCCGCTTCTGGGCTTTTTTGGGAGTTTAATGTCAGTGTTGTTGTTCAGTCACTCAGTCGTGTCCAACTCTTTGCAACCCCATGGGCTGCAGCACACCTGGCTTCCCTGTCTTTCACTATCTCCCAGGATTTGCTCAAACTCATGTCCATTGAGTCAGTGATGCCATCCAACCATCTCACCCTCTGTTGCCCCCTTTTCCTCCTGCCCTCAATCTTGTCCCATCATCAGGGTTTTTCCAATGAGTTGGCTCTTAGCATAAGATGGTCAAAGTATTGGAGCTTCAGCATCAGTCCTTCAGTGAATATTCAGGGTTGATTTATTTTAGAATGGACTGGTTGGATCTCCTTGCAGTCCTAGAGACTCTCAAGAGTCTTCTCCAGCACCACAGTTCAAAAGCATCAATTTTTCACCATTCAGCCTTCTTTATGGTCCAACTCTCACATCCATACATGACTACTAATGTCAGTGTATCATGTTTTAATTAATTTATAGAACATCATATCATGAAAGTTTTGAATCACATCTTTTCCCTAGGCATCAAATATATTCTCAGTGTAAATCTGACATCTAGATATGAAGAAGAAAAGTAATCAGGAAAATAATTATAAGATAATTATAAAGAATGATGATGTAATGTGTGGCCGTTTTAATGTGTTGCTACAACCTAGAGCATCTTGTGTTTTCCTTAGAAAGAAGACCTCGGTCCGAAGATTCAAATCCCTCAGCCTGCCTCACTTCCTACTGCCCTTTGATGGGAGATCACATGGCTGTGACAAAGAGCCATGTTGAGAAAACCATGACATTGTATTGTTTGTAGATTTTTAGGTCTACAAACTCCCTTTGACTAAAGGAAGTTACTGCCAGTACTAGAAACAGAGAAGTTGACTCTGAGGGTCAATATAGCAGAGGTCACTTCAGAAAAGAAAAGCAACTCCAGGTATGATAATCAGAGAATGATTTAGTCCAGAGGATTAGATGCATACTAAATCTTTGGAAAGGCCGAAGGAGCAGATTTTCGAGCTCCCAGCACAGAATTCTGAAGCCAGGTAGAACCAGTCCACAAGGGAACTACCATCTCTGAGATACTGCTAAAGTCCTGAATTCAAGAGCATCATCTGTAACTGTGAACTATGATTCAGGAAGTGAAAATGTAGATGCTAACATGTTTAGCTCCTGTTAGCACCTGCCTTGATTCAACCAGGAAGCTGGAGAATCCACTTTGGAAAGATGATAAGGGAGATCTCATGCTTCTGTTACTAAACTCGCCAACAGAAGCAGCCAAAGGGGCAGGGAGGTGGCCACTACTTTACTACCAACTTCTGAGTCATCACAGATCGATTTCCTTGAGTGACAGTTGCCAGATGTAGCAAACACAAAGAATGCATTCGACATCCTTACACTGGGAAAAAAAGATCCATTGTTTATCCAAAATTCACATTTAACTGGCACCCTGTATTTCATCTGACAACCCTAGCTTTTTAAAACCTACTTCATATCCAGAACCCTAGCAGCATAGACATCTGGCCAGTGCGATCTTTAACTCCCAACCTGTTCAGTTAAATGGAGGGTAGTGTTGAGGTTTCAGTGAGTCAGTCTGTTGTATTAGCCAGTGTAGATTTCCTAGCAAGATTGGCTGAAGCCTTTCTGCCCCCAGACACTTTTGCTGCCATCTGCATATTTCACTTCACACTCCTATACTCACTTACCTCTACCAGTTTGAGATCCATTTGGTTTAACTCAGTGTCCTCTTTTAAAAAGGTAAAAATCTCCTAAATGTGAAAGTGGTGAGACTATGCTCTGGGAATGAGTCAGGCAGGAAAGAATGTTTATTAGGGAACTGAGGAAATGCAGGGAGCTGGGGGTAGAAATGACTGAGCATCAGTAGGTGGAGTGACAGGCACGTGCCCATCTCATTCATGCCCATCTCGTTGTCTTTTTAAACACATTTATTTATTTATTTTGGGTGTGCTGAGTCTCCATTGCTGTGAGGCTCTTCTCTAGATGGGGCGAGCTGGAGCTACTCTGTTGTGGTGTGCGGGCGTCTCATCGTAGTAGCGTCTTTTGTTGTGGCATGTGGGCTTAGCTGCACCACAACATGTAAAATTCTCCCAGACCAGGGATGGAACCCGTGTCCCCTGCACTAGCAGGCAAATTCTTATCCACTGCACCACTAGAGAAGTCCTCAGGTGTCTCTTGCTTACTGTTTGGCATCGGCCAGACTCAGGATTCAAAGTGACATTCATTCCCTTTTGTACCCCGAAATATGTATGCATCTCAAACCACAAAACCCACAGCAGTGTTATCACAGTGACTTAGACCATCCATGTTTGAGATCAAACAGCTGTGACTATCCTGGCCCAGAACATCTACAGCTGTTCGTTTCAGTGGAAATTGGAATTGTGGGGTCTGGACCATTGACTTGCAAATGACTTTTAGTTATAGAACTCTTTGTAAGTTGGGGACTGCTTTGACTCATTTCCTGACTAAAGATGTCATAAGGAAGAACGCCAGATTTGCACCATGCTCATCAACTATTTAGTGAGAAGAAATGTCAGCCTAGAGCATGAAAAGAAATACTGCCTCTCTGAGAAGTCAAAACTGAAGAAAAACAAGGACACAAGCACGATGCCACTCTTCAGAACCGCAGAAACTCCTTTTTTGCTGTTCCCCATCTTGCCTAGGATTTTCTCATCTGCGTTTAAAACAGTGGGATAGTTCTAAATTTCAAGGCAACTGATTGTAACAGAAAATCAGTAGTAATTGGAAGCTGTGAGATGTTTGGAGAAGTAATGGAGGTAGCTGCTCTCCACGTTATCCTATAAGACTTGCCATGGCAATGAAATCAGGCAGTGGAAGCTTGGCTGAGCAAGTACAAGCAAACAGTCCTACAGAGTATGGTGCCATGTCTTCAATCCTTTTATCTCTCGTGGTGAGTGGGAAGTCAGGGAATTCTTTTGCAGAAAACTTTATCTAGGGGTTAGCAAGGGTTATTTGGCTAAAAGAGGTTATTGTTACAGTGAAATCAAACTTTCCATGAATTGTTTGCTATTAAAACAAATTGAAAATAGGCCTTGCATCTTTGATAAGGGAGGTGAACCTTATAGATTAGCTGGTGAGCTGTTTTTTTTTTAATAAACATAAATTGCTTTTTTTTTTCAAAGATGCACTAGCCATTTTTCTCTCCAAAATAGTTTGTTATTTTTCCTAGTGTCTTACTCTTGGCTATGAAAATATTATTGCACATAAAAGCATGATAGATCTTTGACAAGAATTTGTCATCATCCTTAAATCTAAAACCCTCAAATTATGTTTGCTAATTATAACTTAATTCCATACATTTAGTGATACTTTAAAACACATGAGTTATTTTGTGACTTCCAACATCACAAACATAAATTTAATCCCATAGACTAAGTGTTGTGCCTAAAAGAATATTTCATTTAGGCAAAGAGAGACACATAGAAAACAATTAGTGAAATTCTCAGTGCTGTATATAACTCAGACATTATATGGAATATTTTTTTCTGTGAATATCATCATAAGATGTTAAAAAGAGAAGGATATGAACATACGGTGTTTAAAAGGCTCAGATCCTCTTGTTAGTGTTTCAGACCTATTATTTAACTGTGATCTTAGATCAGAAGTCTGATTTTTTGAAAGTTTTGTTTTGCCCTGAATGTTTAAAAAAATGACTTCTATATCATATGATTGTCTATGAGAATGTAAACCAGAAGCCCAGTGAAGAATCATTTTGTATTATTTGGTAAATACCATGACTGAGGATACTTACTATCGAGGATCTGGGTAGCCCAGATATGTGGGGGTTTGGGAAATTCCAAAGCTTAAAATCATATAGATTTTACAGTGAAGAAGCATCTTAGTTACCTTTGAGGCTCCAAAATGGACTGGCCAAGGGATATTTTCTTGCTTTCTCAGGCTCCAGGCAGTTTTCCAGACATAAGCGTTCATGCATTCAGGGAGCTATAACCTGTAGTTTCCACTTTTCTTGTGATTGCACTTAAAACCATGAGTACAGGTCTTAGGATTTATGGAGATCCCCTTCTTGGGGCAAGCAGATCCTTCGAGCTTTAATCTGTCAGTTTGTCAGTGTTCACTTCGTATCTGTGAAGTTTCCGGCAACCTCTGAAGTCTAAAATACAGAATGAATGGAGAAGGGTACAAAAATCTAACTCATATTCACAGACTTGTCTCTTCAACAGAGAGGCTGTTTTGTCTTTTTTTTTTTTTTTTTAATTTTCCCTAATCAAGCCATTAGCATGAAACAAGGACATGTAATCTTACCAGGGCAAAATTGGGGTCATGCCATAGGCTAGCTGAATGAGCATTCTGTGGCGTGATGATGTATGGCCACTGCACAACAATGCCTCCCCCCCCATCAAATCTGCCCTTTAATTACATTTTAAATCTCACTTGAAGAGATTTTATCATTATGGAAATTGCTTTGTAAATGTGCCCATGATGAGACCCAACAAAAGTTGGCTGAGAAGAATCGAAGACAGAGGAGATGAATCAGTAGCTAAAACCCTAATAGCAGACCAGCATTTGCCTGGCTGTAGGTAAACCAGTCCATGCAATAACAGAAATCTTCGTTGACCCAGAGGTGTATTTTCCCTGGATTATTACAGGGAGCTGTGCCCAGTAGCATATCACTTCTTCTGTAAGCTGAAGGGAGAGATCTGCTTGCTTTCCGACTCAGCTAGCGTTAGTTTCCCCAGCATCAGAGCCATCACTTGAATTTATCACTGCCCAAATGAATAATACTACATTTGCCTCATGTTCCTGACTTCATGTTTGTAGGCACTGCAGGCCTGTGGTTCTTTAAAGAAACAAAGACTTTCTTTTTTAAACATTAGCTTTATTTCCTTATATAATTCTGTGATTCTTTTCTAAACATTTTATGTATTTATTACTTTTGATTATTTATTGATTATTTTGGCACTGTGTCTTTGTTGCTGCACACGGGCTTTCTCCAGTTGTGGCAAACAGGGGCTACTCTCTAGTTGTGGAGCACAGTCTTCTCATTGCAGTGGTTCTCTTGTTGTGGAACTTGAACCCTAGGTACCCACAGGCTTCAGTAGTTGCGGTGACTGGACTCAGTAGTTGCAACGACCAGACTCTAGCGTACAGGCTTAATAGTTGTGGCACACAGGGTTGTTCTGTGTCATGAGAGATCTTCCCGACCCACTGATCAAACCAATGTCTCCTGCACTGGCAGGCGGATTCTTTACTATTGACCCAAAAGGGAAGCCCCGTGATGGCTTTCTTTGCATGAAATAAAGAACACCTCTGCTTTCTTTTTCAGGGTCATTAAAAAATATCTATACTGCTGGATTACACAAGGCATGTGAGGAGGTAAAATCAAAATGTTCTGTCTCTCCAACAGGGATTGTCTCATATCTTTGTGTAGCATAACTGATCTGAAATTTCCTTTTAACCGTATTCTTAATTATCTCTTTCTTCGATCTTGAACTGGTTCGCCAAGCTACAGGGCAGAGATCCTAGAGCCATAGCTACACTTTCCTAGGGGTACCAACTTCTGTGTCTTTCCCCAGGCCCCTGGCTGAATGGCCCCTTTTCCTCCATCTTCCCCACCAACCCATCTTTTATTTGGTATTGTTTTCCTAAGCAGATGGCAAGTCAAAACCGGAAAGGGCCACATTGCTTGAATGTGGTGAGAGTGACAAGAATTTCCCGGTAGCACTCAAGGACTGCCTTTGGCTATGCCCCCTTCCCCAAATCTTGTCATATTTAGTGTTCATGAATATTTGTGCAGGTTTCTCAGGAGAGGATCCATCATTTTCTCAAAGGCATTCATGACCTCCAGGAGATGAAGGACCCTTATGCTCGACCAATGGCTCACTCTCACAGGGTGGTCCCTGATGTGGCAGTATCAGTCTCATCTGGGAGCTTGTTAGAATGCAGATTCTTGAGCTCTCTCCCAGACCTATAGAATCAGGAACTCCAGAAATGGGACCCAGCAGCCTATGCTTTAATAAGCCCTCCAGGTGGTTCCCAAGCTCACTCAACTTTGAGAACCACATTGCTAGACAAATCACCAATATATGCTGAAAACTCATATTTACAGGCCTAAGAGAGAGCAAGTTCCAGGAGTTAGTGATGGACAGGGAAGCCCGGCATGCTGCAGTCCATGAGGTTGCAAAGAGTTGGACACGACTAAGCGACTGAACTGATGTGGATGACATGGAGAAAACAGACCCCTCTCACCTTCCTCCCATGGACCTTCTTCTCTGGCCACATACAATGACTCAGTGCTGACTTGTATTCTTATCTTCAACTTATGCTTTTGCCTCTGCTTCAGATTTCATCCTCCTACTTCTTTCTTGGTCAGCACCTACTCATCCCTCAAGACCCTACTCACATATCATCATTTGTCTGATGGCCTCCATTATCTTGGCAGTAAGGCTAATTGCTCTGTGTTCTCATAGGGCTATATCCACTTTAACAGTATATCCACTCTAACAATATTCCGTGTTATTTGGGTTGTGTGTTTTCTTAAGACTTTTTCAGGAGACTGTGGACCCCTTAAAGTAAGAAACTTGCATCTTGGTTTTATGAGTATTTTCAGATAGAGTTGAGGGAAGGACCCCTCCCCCCCAATATTTCTGCCAGTCCACAAAAGGGAAAAATCAGAAGCAGGCAAAAGGTTTTTTAGCAAGTCTGTTTATTTTCTACTCAGTTTAGTCACTCAGTCGTGTCCGACTCTTTGCGACCCCATGGACTGCAGCACACCAGGCTTCCCTATCCATCAGCAACTCCCAGAGCTTGCTCAAACTCATATCTATCAAGTCGGTGATGCCATCCAACCATCTCATCTGTTTTCTACTTAAGATCACATCAATAGCTTTTACCCACACTCCCTTCTCGGTCCCCTATTGGTGAGATTTTTTTTTTTTTCCTGTTAAACTCTGAACTGTATCGGAAATTTGAGCAGAAACATACTACAACTGTGCAGTTCCTTTGTCGCTCTCTGAGAAGGGTGGACCAATAACATTTGTCCATTGTAAAGTACTATGGACATGGCCTGTTTACCATGTCTCTTTCTTGGGGTAACTAGACTTCTTCATTTTCAAGATCAGTGACAATGATGAAATCCAACTGAAAAGTTTCAAAGCACTGTGAGGCAGGTTTCTACTGTTCTATAACAGGTACTACCATGTAGCTCCCATGTAAGAATTTGTATGTCAAATAATCTATATAAACATCCTTTTCTCTGTTCTAGTTTTTTATTTAAAAAAACTTGCATAATTTATCTTACGGGCATGGAAACACATAAGCCTTCCCAAACCTTACTCTTCTGGTGATAGTTTTTTAATTCTCCGTGTTTTCAGATGAAGGAAGCATTGTCTCATGGCCAAAGGCTTAGAATACCCTAGGATTGCTTCAGTAAGATGTTCTGAACTGAATGGAGTGCTTTGGGAAGGATTAGTAGGTATATTTAAAAAAAAAAAAAAACTCATGAATGAGTTTCTGGCCTCAGCAAAATAGGTTCTAGCAGTGAAAAAATATCTAAAATATTTTACCAGATACTTTTTTAAGTTTAGTTTTCTCATCTATGTCATGTTTCCTTTGGCAGATATGCTTATGTTACCTACCTTTATATTAATGTCCACATGCATATCCCTTTCTATTTCCTTTTCCTCGTGTACTGAGGAAAAGTACTCTAAAAAGAGTCACTGTTCTCTCCCCATCACCATCTGTCCTCTTCCATGAGAGAAGAAAGCTAAATAGGATGAAGTAACTCCCTAAGCACAAAAAACCATTATACTCTCCAAAAGTAGTAATGTACTCTACTTGGTAGTAGATATAAATTAACTTACGAAAGAACACCAGGGAATCAGACCCAATTATATCAGCAGGACTTTAGTTAACATCATGGTTTTAGAAACGTCTTTAACATTCAAACGTTATGGATACCTATAATTCACTTTAAAGGTAATATTTCTAAGCTTTAGGCTGAAAAGTACCCACCAATGGATATAATTATGTCCAAAGTGTGTTTGTAAATTACTTGGAAATTGTCCTATTTAAAGTGAAAGAAAATATAGAAATGTCTTAGATTTATTGCATCATTAACCTTTTCTAAACAATTGCCTCAGTGTAGGGGTGTTTTGTGACTGTGTCAGGATATTATGAGGATTTTAGGGGGAGTGGGAAATGGAATAAAGTTGTTTTTCTCCATTTACAACATCTATAATTAAAACAAGCTAGAGGAAATTAGCTACATGGCTGTTATGATTTCTAGCGTATTATCAAAAATAATTATGGCACTTGGCCATATGTTCTTGCCTTCTTCTTACAGATTGCTATTGGGATAAGATGAGATTTGACATCAACTAATTGCTTATTTGTAACATACAATCTTCAACTACAGTGTTTCTCTAGAGGAAAACAATAGCTCTGTGACAAAGAGATTCAGGAAATAAGCACTTTTCTAACTTTGAACTCTATACATAATATAGATAAATTGTACAGATAATATAACCAGATGTGTCTTGGTTCTTGGGAGGATAGTTGTCTATTTTAAGAATAAGAATATATTCCATTCATTTAGAGCCATTCACAATGATCAGAGGTATTAGTTCGGAGTTGATTAAAGAAATATAAATAACTTAATAGCTACCTAGAAAATCATTCCATTGCCTAGCCAATCTATTCAGAGCATCACAATATGTTTCTCAATCCAAATATCTTATGTTTGCCTTAATGAGTTAATTATTGTATTGGATTACATGTAGCCCAAATCAGGATTCACTTGCTTTCTAGTTGAGAAGTGGAGGAAAAGTGGGGTTGGGGACAGTAAAAGTAAGAATATAAATTCAGACAGATCTCTAATCCAATCTTGCTGCTGCTATATGAGAGCTGTGGAATTTGGTCAAGTTACTTCATCTGTGAAAATTATAGTTTCCTCAATTAGGGAATGAGAAGACTCTTTGTAGAGTTGATGCAAAAGATGTATAAGGGATGCTGACTCTTAGTTTCCTGCCCCCATTTCATCCATCTACTCCACCCTCACCCCCAGCCCTCATCATGGCTCTGCAATAATAAATGTTTCAGTGTCCCAAAGGCCCATCTGGTTTTTCTCAAATAAGGGCAATTATCTTCAAACAGGCTGATTCCTACACGTAAAACCTAATACCAAATGGAAAGTACCTTCAACATTGTAGACTGTGCATATGTGGTTGTCTCGATGAAAGAAATGCAGGATCTAGAATTTTGTGTCAAGCTCTTTCAGGACTACCATTGGTAGTGATCTCCTGAAAGAGATCTATCTCATGTAGCAAAATGCTCACCCAGTTATGAGCAATTAATCTGTATAGCAATATCTGAAAAAAAAATACTGCAACACGGTATGGAGTTTTTTGAGGAATTTTAGATATATTAGTAAAAAAGAAAACTCAGTCTGTCTAAGGACTCATCTTCCATCACCAACATTATGAAGGCATGCCATTCTTTTTTGTAACTCAAGTACTGAGTCAAATGGATACCAACATTAGTTCCCTGCTGGGTCCATGGCATCTTAATTTGAGAAACATCCAGTGCAGTATTACTCTACCTATCCTTTCTCAGGATTTAGTGTCCCTTAAAACTTACTCTTGCATATTTTGGGAGTGCCTGATAGGATATATTTTAGGTAGAATTCTCCTGGTCCTATATGCAGCTTTGGTGTCAATATCATTGCCTTGTCACTGTAACTGACTTGACACCAAGGGATGAGTGTGTGTGTGTGTGTGTGTTTGCAATACAGCATATATAATGTTTGTTTTACTCCTTATGAAACCTAAAAGCACATGTCTATCTTTCAAATGCTTTTGTGAGTAGTTATCACTTGGCCTAATTCTACCTTCCAAAGGTAGAGCAAGAGAAGCATGAAGTTGAGTCACACATGCCGCTATTTCAATAATTTATGAGCACTTGAAGAACACAGAATCTCTCTCCCTAAGTCCTCTCTTTAGAGGCACGGCTTTATTGGTTCATGAATAGCTGGGGCTGCCCATCAGCCAAACTTCCTGTCTCCATTCTCTCCCTGCTGTCATTTACCCTGAAAACTGCTCCCTAAACAATTATTTTCAAATTCTTTTCTGACTGTGTCATGCTTGCAGTGGGAGCTCCAGTGGAATCTTATCATTATAGGATCAGTTATAATGTCCACGCTGCTTTCAAAGCTCTCAGTGTCCACTCTGTACCCTTTGCATCCAGTTGTTGACCTTTCACAACACCACTACCTCTTAGTTCCCGCTCACGTTTCTGGCTCTCATCTCTGTGCATTTGGTATTCATTTTCCTTGAAAAGACCTCATGTCTTCTTTGCTCTCAAGCTTGGAGTCGTGGAAGAAGGGGAGAGGAGTCCAGATGGACATAATTTTAATGAAAGCTCTCAATAGATCAGACATTAAGTTAGCGTTTAGATGCTTTACTCACATCACCTCATCTAATCTTTGCCAAAACCTTATAAGGTAGGTATTATTAGCCCTATTTGTGGATGAAAAAAAAACAAGTTTTGAAGCATTTTATAATTTGCCCCAAATCACAAAGCTAGCAAGTAAGGTAATTAGAATCTTAACAGATCTTATGATGCTAAAGACTGGGCCTTGCCCATGGTGCAGTACGTTGTCTCACTCTATGTTAATCAGCCCCATCCATTCCAGACTTTAAGACATACTCATGTCTTTAAGTACTCTTTAGTTACATGGATCTTTGTAACTCTTCCTCAACTGCTTGAAATCAGATTCACCATCTCAAGTATAAGCTCTCTTAAAAAAAATCATCCCCTAAACTCCGTTGATCCTTCATCCCTCTTCAGGTACTCTCTTACTTCTCATCTAAATGTCATAGTCAAACTTTTCGATAGTTCTGTCTGTTCCATTAACCTTCTAAAGTCTTCTTATATCTATTTCTTCCTCTCCTCTGAAACTGTTGTTACCAAGGTAACCAGTGAGTTTCTTTGTTGCCAAATCCAGTAGACAGTGTTCTGTTCTAATGTAACTAACCTCTTCTTCTTCTTTCTTTGGCTGTACCATCCGGCATGTGGGATCTTAGTTCCCTGGCCAGGGATTGAACCCATGTCCCCTGCATTGGGAATGTGGAGTCTTAGCCCTAACCAACCTCTTAACACTGTTTGACACTGTTGCCTGCTCCTTCCATTTTGAAACTTTTTCCTCTCTTGATTAGCATGACACCAATTCCTTAGTTTTTTTCCTACTGATTTGGCACTTCCTTTTCTGTCTCCTTTGCTAGGTTTTCTACCCCACCTAACCTCTGAATGTTATTGGTCTCAGGACATGCTCTGAGGGCCCTTATTCCTTTCTCTTTTCTTTCTCCCTCAATATGCTTCAGTTCAGTTCAGTTGAGTCACTCAGTTGTGTCCAACTCTTTGTGACCCCATGGACTGTAGCACACCAGGCATCCCTGTCCATCACCAACTCCCAGAGCTTCCTCAAACTCTAGTCCATCACATCAGTGATGCCATCCAACCATCTCATCCTCTGTCATCCCTTTCTCCTCCTGCCTTCAATCTTTCCCAGCATCAGGGTTTTTTCAAATGAGTCAGTTCTTCGCATTAGGTGGTCAAAGTATTGGAGTTTCAGCTTCAGCATCAGTCCTTCCAACGAATGTTCAGGACTGATTTCCTTAAAGATTGACTGGTTAGATCCCCTTGCAGTCCAAGGGACTCTCAAGAGTTTTCTCCAACACCACAGTTCAAAAGCGTCAGTTCTTCAGTGCTCAGCCTTCTTTATAGTCCAATACTCACATCCATACATGACCACTGGAAAAATCATAGCTTTGACTAGATAGACTTTTGTTGGTAAAGTAATGTCTCTGCTTTTTAATATGCTATCTAGGTTGGTCATAACTTTTTGTCTAAGGAGCAAGCATCTTTTAATTTCATGCCTGCAGTCACCATCTGCAGTGATTTTGGAGCCCAAAAATAAAGTCTCTCACTGTTTCCATTGTTTTCCCATCTATTTGCCATGAAGTGATGGGACTGGATGTCATGACCTTCGTTTTCTGAATGCTGAGTTTTAAGCCAACTTTTTCACTCTCTTTCACTTTCATCAAAAGGCTCTTTAGTTCTTCTTCACTTTCTGCCATAAGGGTGGTGTCATCTGCATATCTGAGATTATTGATATTTCTCCCAGGAATCTTGATTCTACCTTGTGCTTCCTCCAGCCCAGCATTTCACATGATGTTCTCTGAATATAAGTTAAATGAGCAGGGTGACAATGTACAGCCTTGACGTACTCCTTTTCCTATTTGGAACCAGTCTGTTGTTCCTTGTCTAGTTGTAACTGTTGCTTCCTGACCTGCATACAGATTTCTCAGGAGGCAGGTCAGGTGGTCTGGTATTCCTATCACAATTTGTTGTGATCCACACAGTCAAATGCTTTGGTATAGTCAATAAAGCAAAAGTAGATGTTTTTCTGGAACTCTCTTGCTTTTTCCATGATCCAATTGATGTTGGCAATTTGATCTCTGGTTCCTCTGACTTTCCTAAATCCAGCTTGAACATCTGGAAGTTCACGGTTCATGTACTGTTGACACCTGGCTTGGAGAATTTTGATCATTACTTTGCTAGCATGTGAGATGAGTACAATTGTGTAGTAGTTTGGACATTCTTTGGGATTGGAATGAAAACTTACCGTTTCCAGTCCTGTGGCCACTGCTGAGTTTTCCAGATTTGCTGGCGTATTGAGTGCAGCACTTTCATAGCATCATCTTTTAGGATTTGAAATAGCTCAACTGGAATTTCATCACCTCCACTAGTCTTAGTATCAAATAATCCCACATTCTTAAAGCCAGCCCAGACTCCCAACTCTGAGTTTCATGTATGTATTTGAAATCTCCACTTCGCAGTCATTTTAAAGCATAACATGTAACTAGAACACAAAATTGACTTTCCCCCTAGTTTTCACCATCTCAGTTAATGACACGACCATCCATCTGTTGCTCAAGTTAAGAATTTGGAGTCATCATTGAGATACCGCTCTCCTTTACCCTCATCATCCAATCCCTGCGTATGTGTAAGAAATCCAACATCCAGATTATATCTCACATCAGTCCACTTCTCTCCTTCTACAATCACCCCAGTCCAGGCCACCATTATCTCATCTGGATTAGAGCCCCTGGCCTCTCACTGGCTTTTTGTTTCCTCTCCTGCAGTCTTTAATCTCCACATAGCAATGTAGTGATTTGATTCATGCCTAAATCACACCATGTCACCACCCTGCATTAAAAGCCTCTACTGTTTTCCATTGTACTTGAAATAAAATTCAGACTCCTGACCATGGGACCACAAGGCTCCATGCTATGTCAAGCCTCTCTAACCTCCTGCTGCTGCTACTGCTAAGTTGCTTCAGTCGTGTCCGACTCTGTGTGACCTCATAGATGGCAGCCCACCAGGCTCCCCCGTCCCTGGGATTCTCCAGGCAAGAACACTGGAGTGGGTTGCCATTTCCTTCTCCAATGCATGAAAGTGAAAAGTGAAAGTGAAGTCGCTCAGCCGTGTCCAACTCCTAGCAACCCCATGGTCTGCAGCCTACCACGCTCCTCTGTCCATGGGATTCTCCAGGCAAGAGTACTGGAGTGGGGTGCCACTGCCTTCTCCCTCTGACCTCCTAGCCAGCCACTTTTCTTTCTTAGGAAAGATCTTGGCTAGAATGTACTATCACAGAGCTGATGCAAAGGTCTGCCCTTTTACTTGGGAGGGATTTGGTGCCCTTAGGTTTTCCCGTGACTAGGGTCTTCTCATCTTGTAAGTCCCAGCTGACACTGAACCTTGTCACTTAGGTGTTCCTTGACCACGATAATCACAGAGCACCCCACCATTGCCGTTATCACTTCATCTATGCCGTGATTCTCATTGTAGCTCCCTCATGTGTAAGTTACCTTCAGAGCCCCTTCTTATTTTATTGAGCATTTATCTGTTTACCAGACTTTTCCCTGGTTTATCTTGTTTCTCTCTCTTGTTATTCTTCCATGCTGTGAACTTCAAAAAGGCAGAGATATGGGTTTTTTCACCACCGCAGACCTGGGTGCTGATATATTAAATATTACTGGGAGGAAGGAAGGACAGAGAAAAAGAGAGGGGAGAAGGAAGGGAAGAAGGGATGAAGGAAGGAACTAGGCCTGGGGACTCCACCTTTCTTACATCATATAGATTCCCACTGCTCACCATGAAATCTTGGACTTAAAATAGGCACTTAACGCATGTTTGTGGGATGAATAAGTAGGCAGACTGTTTTGCACTGTGACAGAACAAAGAGAAACCAGGAAAAACAAGATGCAGAAGCAAAAAGATAACATTCCATCTTACAGCCTAGTATATCTGAAATGAACCATTCAACTTTAGAAAGTCATTTTCAGAATAGAGTAAACCATAGGGTCAGACCAGGAGAGAAAACATCATGTGTTTCCAGCATTTGGGATTGCTTAGGGCAGTCTGACAAATGGGATTTTGCTCCGTTTCCTCTGGGGTAATCCACCCTAGGCCAGGTATTTTTAAAGATTAGATTTTGAAATAAAGGTTTGCACCTGGGAGTGTACTGTGTCAGGAGAACAGATCCCTTCTCACCAGTGTTTGAGTGCTTAAGTGTGAGAATTTTTGAACACGATATGAAAGCGAAGACAACAAACCCCGCAGGATAATAGTCTCTGAGGACCTTAATAACAGCCATTTTTAAAGCAAAGCCTGTGGGCGCCTAAATCCATAGCTGCTCCTTTAAGATACATTGCAATGCAGTGGACCTGAAAACACACTCCTTATCTGCCTAGAGCACCCAGGCTGTGAGCCACACGGCACTCCTCAAATTAACTCTTGTTTCTCTGGGGATGACAGTTTTCCTGCTTTAAAAAAAATTGTAATAGCCACGTAGAGAAGAGAAACAAGGAGTTGTACCTACTGTGAATGCGTAGCTGGCTGCAATTCCTGTGTGAGTTAGGAACCTCCAGCAGCTAGATTAGAATCCCTATAAGGTCACGATTGTGGGTCCAATTCCTTTCTATGGGTGCTTCTCAAATATCCATTAGGAAGGATAATTGTTTTGTTTTGCTAGTTTTAATTTCAGCCCATAACAGACAGAGACTTTTGTAACATGTAATAAAAATAAATGACTTTAAAAAAATTACAAAAACCAGACACACAAAATGCAAGCCCATGCTTTATTATTTTTAGATTGTTATACATGTTTCTGAAGATTGACTCAATTTCTGTTCTCATAACGAAATGTATGTGTGTGTGTGTGTTTAACAAATCATTTTGGGTAACCAAACTAAGGGAGCTTTATTTTGGCATGTTTGTTTTTGTTTTATTTAACTTCTTTAAAGCATCAACACCTTTTCAGAATAACTGTGTTGGAGAAATTCATTCAAAGAGTTTGACATACACCACTTTATTCTTACATATAGTTTATTGAGCATAGATCTGCCTGTTTCTGGCTCATTCAGGATCATTGTCATTAACACTAATTATTTTGATTTGCTTTAAAGTTAGGTAATGCCTGCAAGGGCAAATAATATATGTAGGGCTGTTAGTTTCCACACTGTGTGACCTGGTCGACGCTGAGTGCCAGCAGCTCCTTTTACACCTTTCGGGTTCTCTGTCAGGTGTCACTTCCTGCTGCTCTCAGTTTAGCCCTTAAGGATAACTTCTCTCCTATTTTGGATCTTCTGATTCTGACCTTTTAAGTTCTTGGAAATCAGATCATCACCCTTTCTTTTCCTATCAAGCTTATTTGCATTAGGCAAAAATCACCGGTAAAGAGAACTAATGACCTTATCATTATTCACATACTAATTGCTTTCAGAAAAGATTAGAGATGGTGTGTCTGCAATTAATTTTGTAGGGAGATTTGGTCACTTACTCTTCCTATATCTTTTTGTTGTTTCTGTTTTATTGCTTCTCAGTTATATTCAAGATAAGGAGATTATCATTTGCTGAGTTCTTTTTTAGACACAAATAATACCATACACATAGGAAAGAGAATATGTGGAATCTATTACCTAGTGTTTCGAAATAGTATCATAACCATTTGTTTGAATAATAAAAAGAAGGGTGTAGCAGTAACTAATTCTTGGCATCTTCCTTCTTTATTTTTCTTCTAATAAAACTTTTATAACTTTTCATATTCTTCCCTGGTTGTCTTACTACTTAAGATCACCCTGGATCATTCTACTTGTTGAACAAAATCATACAAATTTAATATTTAATAATCTCATCTTTGTCCTTTATTTTCTTTATGAAACTCTATTCTTACTGGCTTCTTGAAAGAATGTCTTTATCCTACTTAGTTTAAGGACCTTGACTCCATTCTACCTGGTTCTTCTTAGCACTCATTGTCTGTTGCAGTCAGGTCATGGAATTTGTTGTACTCGCTCATCATCCGAACTCCTTCCCACATTTCTGCCCTTTCCAGGCTTTTCTCACTTGAAATACCCTCTCCCTCTTCCCTTCACCCCTCTCTTCCCTTCTCCATCCTTCAAGGCTCAAACAAAGTTTCATGACTTTGTAAAGTCTATTTCTATCCCCTTTCCCCCCATTGATTCTCATAAGAAATCCTTTCATCATCCTTATTAAAGGCTTACGGAGTAGTAAATGGCAGCCCACTCCAGTATTTTTGCCTGGAGAATCCCATGGACAGAGGAGTCTGGCGGGCTCCAGTCCATGACGTTGCAAAGATTGGACACGACTGAGCAACTGAGCACACAGCACACATTAAAGGCTTATTGGGTTCTGGACGATGTTCAAAGTATATTACCAAAATTATTCCATATAATACTCAAAACAACCCAGCAGGTAAGCTGTTGCTATTTAATATCTGGTGAAGCCAGGGAGATAAAAGAGTCTTTAAACTTAAGCAACTGTTAATGAAAAGAGGAGGAAGAGATTAAAGCTTTGTCTGTGTAACTGTACTTTCCCATTCCCTGGAGGCTAAGAAAGGGGACTTAGGACAGAAGGTGGCTAGATGCTCAGCAAAGAAGGAGCGGTGAGATTTGAAAATGCTCCCAGGAAACACAATACTCCCTACTCCTAAAACTGCTCTCCAGTAAGCATATTACTTGTCTCATATCCAAACTTCCTTGATATTCACAGTTGAAATTCGCTCCATAATTGTACATAACCTTAGACTAAAGGTCTCTTTCTGAGGGGAGGGGCTACATATTCTTTTTGCAGTGGCAAAAGAACAAGTGCTCTCTCTTGTTGAATTGGATATATCTGTCCACTGCCTCAGATGTGTTTAGCAGTCTCCATATTAATAAGACTGTAAAATCATCTTGGAATACAGAAAACGTTAGTCTACCTTGTCTAATGGCAGTGCTAGAGTTGCTGCAATTTGGGCAGGAGTATAATTACTAGGAAAAATTAATAGGAAACATTTTTAATTAATAGGAAAAAAAGTTAGAGGTGATAGAGCCTAGTGGGTACAAGTCCAGTCCCTGGAGTCCGACAGCCAGGGTTTGAAAAATCTCTCTGCATGGTTTATTAGCTGTGTGACCTTGTATGTTTTTTTTTTTTATGGAACCTCTCTGTAATTTCATTCTTTTATGTGTAAAGAGAAGATATTCATAATGCCTACCCTAGAGAGTTACCGAGAGGTTTAAACGAGCTCATGTATATACAGTGCTTTAGACAGTGTCTGCTGTAAAGGAAGTCTTATTATATATGTTGTTGCTTGGCCTCTGTTGTTATATAACAAATCCGTTCATTAGTTCTTGTTCTCCCTAAAGAATACAATCACAAAAAGAAGAGAAAACTTACATTGAATGTAGCAACTAAGGCTTGAGTGATGTTTTCTTGTTAAGTCAGGAGTAAAATAAAACTCCTTAAAAATATCTGTGGAAATTACTTTTTGCCCAGGTTGGGTCTCCTCTGAGAAGTCCACTTGACTCTGCATCCCAGCTTCCTGCTTTTCTGGGGTCCCTGAGTCTAAAGGTTCATCTTAAGATAAATGCCATGGTGGTAATTTTATGCTAGTGTGAGCAAGTGCCTTCCTACTTTCCCTGTGGATGTCTCCCTCCCTGCCTAGGACTCTTGCTGCCTGATTGTACTGAAAAATCTAGCATGCCAACTTCCTAAAGAAACCTTCTGGTCCCCACGGATACTCATCTCCATGGCCGAGCAACCACCCTGGGTCCTGTAGCTTGACGGAATCCCTACCAGCCCACCAACCCAAAAGAACATGGTCACACTGTGTCCATGCTGTAATGTTCACATGGTTCCTTTAGACAAAGGAATGAATTAGTGCTGAAAGAATTTCTGTTCTGTCAGCAGGGATATTTTGTAGTAAGGAGACCTCCATGCAAAGAAGTTTTGCTCACAGGTGGTCCCAGATGCCCAATAGCAAAGTGAAAGGGGTAGTCGGGGTTCCATTTTTCATTTTGAATGAATCAATCCGTGTGGGTAAATTTTAATCAAAATCAGCAATGCTGTCTTTCCATGTGCTCTTGCCTCAATAGTTGTTTTTCCCCCTTGTTAGCAGTAACCTTGTTCAGCTTGAATAAATAACCACTGTTCGTTACAGCCAGTGCTTATCGCCAATGGTGTGTAGACAGCCTACGATCTTCCAGAGTCAAAAGAACTGCATCCCTTGACCACATTTAACACTTTTGGCAAGTCAGTTACACATTATTGAGCCTCAGTGCTCTCATCTGTAAAACAGAGAAAATACCATGTACTTCACAGGGCAAGGAGTAGCAATATCTGAAGCGATACATTTGTAACTGCATTATAAACTGTAAAGCTCTCTTACTATACATGTGACAAGTGTTGCTCTAAACCACCATCATGAATTAGAGAAGTAATACTGAGTTACTTTCTTGCCAATGTCAGGACTTTCCTTAAACTACTTCTGAATCTCTAAGGGAAGAAATGTTAATCTGAGTATCTATGAGGTTTGGCAGGGAATTCTCAATGTGGAGTTAGTAATATGAATGAGTTAAAGAAAAAGTGCACACTAGATTCTAGAAAAAATACAAGGATAACTGTCTCTTGCCTTCTTCTTATATTTCCCACAGTGCTATGGCTAGACAAATAACTGGTCCTCAACAAATACTGCTTTATCCATTTTATATTCATTTCTTTCTTGATGATACAACACAGATGTTTAAATTCAGGGCAGTGTAAATGGCAAAGATGAAAATTAGCAGACCCGTGCATCACCATCCTATTTATGCTTGGGAAGACCTCTCATGTATTCAGCAAAGTCTTGATGACTTCACAATACACATAATCTCTGAGGAACTATTGGTTGAGCCTGGGTCTCTGCTATAAATGCAGGATGTAAAAATTCAAATGTACTATAATTTATATGCATGCTAATGTAGAAAGCTGATTGTATCAGTCAAAATATCTTCATTTGTTGACAACAAAAGGTTTGGTCTTAATTCCTTAAGTGTATGCTCTGAGGCACAGTTTTAGATACCAAACAAATCAGATACAACAAGAAGAGTAAAGTAAAAGAGAAAAGTGGGGGCGTTATCTTGAGAACTTGAATCTGTTTGGGTTTTAGTCCTGAATTATTTAGATATGTTAACCTCACTTTGCTCTTTCACTGAAGAAGTGGCAAATTCAGCAGGGCGTGTTTTCCCATGTAGGTACACAAATGTAAATTGCATGTATATTTGATCACGCTCTGTTCAGCAAGAAGCCCAATACTAGTTTTCTACCACATCAGCTAGTTTCAAAATCAGGCTATTTCCTTCCAGAACAAGCCTGTTTTTGATGGGATAAAGATAGATGTTCCTCGATCTGTTTTAGTATTTCTATTCTTTCAAATTCAGACATGATTTTTCCACATTCCCCTCCTGCCTTCCAGTCGAAGGGAATGAGACAATTCTTCTTAGAGTCCGTGAGTGATACTTTGGCTGCCCAAAACCGTGACAGGAGTCATTCATCTTCAATCTACCTGACCCCTAAAACATTCAAAATCCTGTGTCTAAGAGGCCATGACTGAAAACATAGGCTAGTTCCTCAGATTTTGTAATATGTTATTGCTGCCACTTTTCCTTCCTTCCTTTAGAAGAGTAATTTAATTCAATTTTAGAAAGGTGCGGGGGGCAGACTTTTCTAGTTACACAGATCAATCCAATTGTTCAGAGCTTCAGAATGAATTTTTAAACTTGTTGAACTGAAGCATACAAATCTCTCAGAGCAAGTCAGATAATGTACAAAGCCTCCATTCATTGTGTGGGCAGAAAGGAATGCTAGTAGCCAGCAGCTCTCTAAGGAATGTTCCTTTGGCTTTGACCATTCTGCTGGGAACAAGGAGGGAAACACACATAGAAAGTGAATTTATAATGTCTCTGGCTTATAATGGCAAAATGATAAGAAAAGTTGGCTGTGTAATATAAACTGTCAGTTGCATATTCCAGGCCTCCTCTCCGCGAGGTCCCTCCCACATCCACAGGCCTGGCTACCGTTTAGTGAGGAGTACAAAGTGGCTGTTTATTATTATTGACTGGTGAGGCCTGTGCTCTGAAATTCATTCTGTCAACAGAATGTAAGCAAAGTTGGCATTTTAAAGCAGGGCTCTTTCAGTCACTGGGTTTTCTCAGGATTGCTATGCAACAGGATCAGTGCTGTAGTCCCCGATTCAAGCTGAAAATGTTACACAGGAAGACATACCATGTAAAGGTCAGATTCTTCTACTATGATAATTTTCTTGATCTGTGTATAGACAAATGAGGTTGAAGCTATCACTTCTTATAACTCTTACAAAGGTCCTGTGGACTTTTAAAACTGTTGAGCCTAAAAATGTGATGGGATTTTAAATGGGAAATCTTACCAAATATGTGGTGCTGTAACAAATGTATGAGGTTGTCTTACCAAGGTGAACTTAATGTGTATTGTCAAGAGGATTCTCTCGTATGATCAAATCCCATGAATGTGCTGGTGCTATGGACTAGTTCAGCCTTGTTGATTAGTCTCGCCATGCTTTTGTGTTTAGAGTCAATTCTACATAGTACTATGTGCTTGGAAAATATGACTTGACTCAGAGTGTAATACAGTGATTGGCACCAGGGTGCACTCAGTCACGGAATTTTATTTCCTATCACTTCCATAAAACAGCGTATTTTGTCCATGAACTGGAAGACAGAAGTTAAGAAATGTATAAAGTTTAAAATGCAATATGTCCCAATTCATCTCAAGGAATAAATTTATTATACCTAGTAAGATACCCATTTTGAATTTGAATTTGCATAATAACATAAAGAGATAATACACCAGGAAGAGTTGGAGGTGTATCTTCTTGGTAGTTGGAGGTATATCTTCTTGTTAGTTGAACCATTAAAATGCCTTTTGAACTAATAGTCTAATTTTTTTTTTCGCCATTCTCCAAATTCACAGTCTCAGCCGGTCTCTTTTTTGTTTAGTAATTCTGCCTGTGTTCTTCTCACTGATGCCCTGTAGGACCTCCAAGGAGAAATCGAAGCTCACACAGATATCTATCACAACCTAGATGAAAATGGCCAAAAAATCCTGAGATCCCTGGAAGGTTCTGATGATGCGGTCCTATTACAAAGACGTTTGGATAACATGAATTTCAAGTGGAGTGAGCTGCGGAAAAAGTCTCTCAACATCAGGTAAGAAAAGATCCCAAACTAAAATAGGCCAGAAAGAAATTAAAATGGCAACCTTCCCCTCATTTTCCTAGCACAATATCTCCTATGTTTATGTAAATCCCCCAATTTCAGAATGATTTGTTTTATTTTTAATAAATGAATCATTTATTTGCTCTGTATGGAGATGATAGCTGAGGGTTCAGATGCGATCAGAATGGTGCTGTTTTATAACCATGGGAGACATATATATTAAGACATTAGAGTGAATTCAAATGAGGAGATCAGCTATCCTGATTTCATAGCATTTTCTCTTGGTTTATCACACGGTGATTCAAAAAGTGATAAAACTGATGTATGTTTATTATGGAATTCTTTCTTTGGCATTATTCTAAATGCATTACTGAGGACATTCTTCAAATACCATAACATGTTATAGTTAACAACTTAAAGGAAATCTCCCCATAGCTGCCAAAGCTAGGGAGAGATGACAGCTCCTTCCTGCCTTTTGTTCCCTCTCACATTGTATTTCCATATCCTCTCTAAACGTTGTCTTTAGCTATTCTATACCCACCTGTTTCACACTTTGCCCTTTTCTGTGTTAACAACATTCTCTTGAAAAGTTAGTGAATACATCCCAGCTTTCTTTTAAGGAGGGCAGAGTGACACTCTGGCTGTACCCATTTTTCAGTAGTTCAATGGAGGCCAAGGAACAGAGAGTGAGGAAATGAAATGCCCGGGGTCACCTAGGTGACATAGGAGGTGCAGGGGTTGGAAAGCTGGCTTACCTGCTTCCTAATCAGTTGCTTTGCCTGATTCACCTCTCTTTATAAAAGTATTTTGTGTTCTTTTCTTTTTTCTTTCTTTGTCGAGAGGAGATCTGTTATTGCAGGGAAGGAGAAATGGAACGCACTCCACACTGGGAGTCGTTACCACCACTCGGTCGAAAGAAGACCAGAGGGAGATTGTTTTTCTTCTTAATAAGTCTTTCTAAGTTGTCCCAAATTTGGACGTAGAATGTCTTTGCTTCTATAATGAGGAAAAAATATAACTGGAATTTCTTCATTTGAAAGCACTCTTGTAGAAATCTGCACTTCATCTGACATAATAATGATGGTAGCAACTAACACTTAGCCGGTATGCTTCACATACCATGCAGTGTCGTGGCACTGTAGATTTGTTGACCCATTTAACACTCGCAGCTGCTCCAAGAGAGACATTCTATTATTATCCTCTCTTTGCATTTGAAGACACTAATACAGGGAGTAGCTAAATAGCTTCCCCAAGGTCACTTAGTAAAGTGGCAGATCAAAGATTGGAACATAGGGAGGTCTGGCTCCAGAGTCTGAGCTTTGAACCATCATATTATGGCAGAGAATATGAAGGCAGAAGGAGAAGGTAAGTCTCACCTAATGTTTACACATAAACATGTAATATGTGAAAGGATGAAACAGAGAAACCAATTTCTGGGAGGAGAAAAATATTTTTATTTCTGTGGTCCCACCCCCACCCGCCAGTTTTGTACCCCAGCTTCCAAAGCACTCATTTTTCTCTCCCTATTTGATCCATGAATTTTGTATGGACATGTCATTGTGGGCAATAAGGGGCAATGGCATTTTCAAAGATAAGGAAGCTCCATTTACGTTTTACAGGTTCATCTCTTAGAGAGGTCAGTGTCTGTAATGACACCGGCCACTTTCAGAACATCTGTCATCATAAAGGAATGAAGCTTGTGAGATGGGAATGATAACAGTAGCTAAGGAAAAGAAAGTTATTCTTTTCTTGAGGGAGAGAAAAAGAAAGGTGCTACAACTGTTCTGAACATCACCCAGTGCCTTTTCTCTCCTTCATATGAACTTGATGAAATAAAAGGAGAATTGAAAGCGGCGAACAGCATGTCAGCCAAAATATGGGCTCTTCATTCTCAGCAATTTCCCATATGCCAGCTACTGCAGTTGAATTCTTGCTGTCATTAATCAAGTAGAAAACAGTTACCTTAGCTCATCTGAGGTACTGCAAATTCGAGAATTTAAATATTTAGATCAATGGTTTTGGCTTTTAAGTAGGCCTCTCAAATAATGCAGAATGTGTTATAAACACTCACTTATAAAAAAGCAAGGAAGTCATTCTTCACATTAAAGCGATTCCGTTTATTTCCTGATGCTTGGCGGAAATAAGGGTATCAGTCAATCTGTGCTGAATGGCAGGGTTCAGCTGGGAGAAGCACAGGAGAGGTAGTAATTGGGGATGGTTATGGAATAGCATAGACGAACCCTGGAACACTTAGATACAGAACCATCAGAGACAGAAAAGCTTGCATTACCAATCTGGTCAGTTCCTCCTTCGGAATTAGTTTATAGTGAAAAGTCACCACAATTAAAAAAAACTTCCAAGGATACTCTGGAAAGACAGCCCTGTGTTTACTTAAACTACAACATATTATACTGAAAACTTACAGTTGTTTGTTGTTTCATAAGAGATTCTGAAGCCATTTTTATATTTCTCTGCCTATGATTGTGATTCTTATTTAAGGCTTCATCAGGTCATTTCGTAGTGAAAGATTCATCTCTGTCTTTTTACATTGAGGCCATCCATTACAGATTTACAAAAATATTCTTCCTTGGACACTGTTTCTATCCTATCAGCCCTCTGGTGAAGAACTTCCATCTTGGTGCCCATATTTCACTCACTGATTTGTCTGTTCATTCAGCAAATATTTACTGGATATTCACTCTGTAATAGAAACTCTTCTAGGCATGGAGAGTACACAAGTGACAAAACACACCAAAGAAAATCACTACTCTCAAGCTTATATTTAGTCACTAGAATCTAGTAAACCTTCCACTCTCCATCAAGAAGGCAATGGCAAGCCACTCCAGTACTCTTGCCTAGAAAATCCCATGGACGGAGGAGCCTGGTAGGCTGCAGTCCATGGGGTCACTAAGAGTCGGACATGACTGAGCGACTTCACTTTCACTTTTCACTTTCACACATTGGAGAAGGAAATGGCAACCCACTCCAGTGTTCTTGCCTGGAGAATCCCAGGGACGGGGGAGCCTGGTGGGCTGCCGTCTATGGGGTCACACAGAGTCGGACACGACTGAAGTGACACAGCAGCAGCAGTAGCAGCAGCAGCAACCCCTTCCCTTTTGGTCCTTCCTCTGTTTTCCACTTCCTTCCTCATCAAGCAGCAATTTAGTTACTGCCCAACATGGATTCTCTGCTTCAAATAAATTCTGCTTTCTAACCCCCTCCCTGCTCTCCAACAATTTTTTCACTGTCCCATATAAGTATATACATTTGTCAGTCCTCACACTTCAAACACGGTCTCTCCTCTCATCCTCCAAATATTGTTTCAAATTCCATAATCAAGGTTTCCCTTTCTGTTTCTTTACCAGGTCTTCCCTGTACTATTCTCATTACACTTGATGGCAAATTCTTTGACGTATTCCTGAGTTGTTTCATAGGACTATGCTAGCTGCTGTTGCTGCTAAGTTGCTTCAGTCGTGTCCAACTCTGTGCGACCCCATAGATGGCAGCCCACCAGGCTCTCCCGTCCCTGGGATTCTCCAGGCAAGAACACTGGAGTGGGTTGCCATTGCCTTCTCTGACTATGCTAGCTACCTTCAGCTAAATCAGACAAACACAAAACTCCAAGTTATAAATGAGTTGGTGAGGTAGAGTTGAAATGGTCCAGGACCATTTCATGGGCGATGTGGTTTCTCCTCTGGCTCTGTTACTACCTAGCATCTATTCTTGAGCAAATCACTTTAATGCTTCAGAATTTAATTTTCTCTCTTGTGAAAATGAGGAAGTTAGACCAGACACACGGGTGGTCTCTTTAAGGTCCCTTACAATTCTACAATCCTATTATTTTAAATTCTACAATCACTCCTTGTGATGGCAAATTATTGAGCTTTTTACCTTGGTTTTCTTATGTTTAAAAGAACTGATTAAGTTCAAAGGTATGATATAAGAGAAAGTAAACACAATGTCTTTGAGAGAAAAGAATTCCTTAATTGAAATTGTATCTTATAATTTAGTTCAAAGAAAGTATATGCCATCTGTTCTACATGTGTTATCACATTGCATTTTGTCCAAGAGATATAAGAAAGAAAAGTAAATACTCAGTGATAGCTAAGTGCCATTGAACTAAAGATTAACTGCTTTAAGTGGGAGAAAAATAGAGTGAAAGTTTTCTACTTAAGTGTATACACACACACACACACACACACACACACATGCATGCATACACACAGTCACTGATGACATCATCCAACATCAGCACAGCTATGTGTCAACTAAGGTGTTTCTCATTCTAAAATGTTCTGTATCTACAAACCTTGTGTTCTTAATTTTGAAAATGTAAATAATTTGAGAAGCGATCCAGTGAATTTTTTACATAAGAATTAAGTACAGACATTTTACTTTAATCTGCCACTAGATTTATTTTCCAGATTATTGTATATCTTACTAACAATGAGAATCACATACATCCACATAATTTCAGCAAAATTTATATTATGTGAGATTTTTATACTTGGGCGAAAAACTTGTAGATATTATATAAAGATAATCCCTTTTATGAAATTTTGAGCATTCATTTGAGAGGTGAGGACACCAACATTGTATGGTCCACAGCAGCAGGAAATCTCTTAGAAAGTACTAGGTATTAGAAATTAGAATAATTAGAAGTCTTTTCTCTGATGGAGGATAAAAAAAAAGCAAAAGAAAGCAAAGTCTTTCTATCTTTGAAAGAAAAATGCTACTTGGACACTGAGTGTCTCTGACCTTTTCTTTACTCTTGAGATATTAATTATGTTTGAAAGTTGGAGTTCATGGCTCAGCGGGAAAAAAGATGTTTACTTCTCTTTGAGCTTAATTCTCTTTATTTAAAGCCCCATAACTCCCATTTTATTTCTCTGGTTCCTTATTATTTCTGCACTCTTACCTTTTCTTTCTGTATACTTGCATGCTATCTTTTTACACAAGAGTACCAAAGATATTCAGGGATATATCATTACTTTTATAAAGGAAGTCAAAGTGAAAAATGAATTCAATTTAACACATTTTGCTTTAAGAATAGATGCCTTTCAGAGTAAAGTTTTATTAAGGATTTCAAACTAGGCATCAACTGAATCACACTTGAAATATCTATGTCTAGAGAAACAACAATCACCTTAGCTGCCCTATAATTCTTAGTGTCCTGACACTGAAGAGTTTCTTAAAGACCAAGTTATATATCCCAGCATACCTAAAGGTTCCACATTTTACCTAAACCTTAAAAATTGCAGAAATTATCTGCTTATTAAAAATTGCTACTTGCCTTGTTAAAAGCTAGTAACCCCTAAGCTCTTATCCTCATGAATAAAGATTAATAGAAAATGCATAGAACCTAAGTGTGTCTCCTCAAACATCCTCTTTTATTTTCTGTTGAGTAGGTAGGGATAAATAGAGTACATTTGCCAATTAGCAGGAAATGTATTTTGCTCAGGGACTCCAAAACATTTGGTGGAAACCATCAAGGTTAAAGATTTCCTCGTATGAGGAAAGTTTGTAGTTTCCATTTCCCATGTCAATATGACAGCTCAAGTTTTGTGTTTCAGCAGATGTCTTTGTACCTTTGTGTCTCAGTTCCCACATATGCAAAACAAGCAAGTTGAATAATCTGTAAAATTCCTTTCAACCCTAAGAGTTTATGATAAAATTGGGTAAGGGTGGGGCAGTCATTACAAATACAAAGGAACATTTTCAAGAAAAACTCCAAGTATAAACATAACTTAATCATTTAGAAATACCTGGTATACAATCTTGAAAATGAAAATGGGGCAGCTGCTTCCAACAAATGCATTAGAAATGTGGCTTGACAACACTCCACCAGCTTAGCATGACCAGAGGAAATGTTTTCTGAGCTCAGAGCATTTCATTACAGTTAGATCTCCTTAAAAATCCTGTCACTGGCAAATTCCACCTTTGCCCTGTGGAAACCAATAAGTAATGCTAAGGGCACATAGGAAATACTTTAAGAAATTCTTCCTCTAAGAGTGGTGCTGGAACTCATAACCGGCAGAGTTGTGAAGAGCCTTGTTCAAATTATAAAAACTCAGCATATGCGAGTCTATTTCTTTTTTGCATATACATTCATTTGATTATTTTTTTAGATTTCAAATTTGTGGTTACCAAAGGGGAGAGGGAGGAGGGGAGGGCCAAATTAAGGGAATGGGATTAAGAGATACAAACTACTATGTATAAAATAGACAAGCAGCAAGCATATATTATATAGCTCAGGGAATTATAGCCATTACCTTGTAATAGCTTAAAATGGAGTATAAGCTACAAAAATACCAAATGACTGTTCTGTACACCTAAAACTAATATCATATTGTAAATCAGCAGTAAGACTTTATTTTTATTTTTTTCAATAAAAAAATGTCAAGTGCCAAAAATCTGGGGTGAAACCTAGGAGTCTGAATGTTAAACAAGCTGCTCAAGTGTTTCTTATGCACACTAAAGTTTGAGAAGCATGGCTATAGATGTGCTATCTGTTGTTTTGAAGCAGAAGCCATTATCTGACTGAGTTTCCTCCTCTCCAGCCCGAACCCACTGTCCACTGTCTTTTATAAGCTTGTTGTTTTTGTCTGCATATCACATCCTTCCTTTCACCCTCAGGCTTCAGCAAGGAACAGAAAGTCATTTGATATGTACTTAAGGTGATCAGATGTTTGGAAAAGTGATCTAGCTCCATGCCTCAGGGATGACTAAGGAAGGCCCCCTCACCCAGGAAAGTGAGAGCTTTGTGTCACACAGGATCCCAGGCCCTTCTGTTCCTCTGTTAACCCTCTTGGCTGTCCTATGTTCCTGAAGTTTCTCTTAGATCCTTTAGAACAGAATTCCCTGGGTCTCAGTGCTCTTTTATTTATTTATTTCTTGCCTCTTTCTTAGGGGGCACAAAGGGTTTCATTGACCTGCTAATAATTGGTCAGCACCGTTTATCCTGGACGGGGTTGTAGAACTGCCTTATGTAAAGAAAGCAGCAGCTGGAAGACTCATCTTGGTCCACCTGCCCTTGAGCAGGGAGGTTTTATTTCCTTCACCAGGCACTAGACATCCTTATTTCCCACCTTACCTTCCACTCGCGTTACTTCCCAGTGCCTGATTGGGACTGAGTGGCACTCAGTAAATATTTATCTAATCAGTGTCTTATTTAGCATTCACTGCCTTTCCATGTCTGTACTGTGCCTGTCTCTACCTTTCAATGTGTCCTGCTTGACAGCCTCCTTTACCCCCAAGGGGCCCAAGCTGCAAATTCCAGATACCCTAGGGAATCCTTTTAACCAGTAGTCATTACATGTCATTAAACAGCTAAAATCTTGCATAGGGAGCTCTCATTTAGGCTTATCCTGGGCAAATGATAACTGAAATAGGAGGAGGGAACAGAAACATTAAAAGAACTGACCTCTATGCCATATGCAATCTTCACTGTTACATTTAATTCATGATATTTATGGTATGTCATGATTCATTTCTTAGATGATAATGTCCTTAGAGTCTTGAACAGATTAATTCCCCTGATGAAAATACCTTCATTTTTTTTCCTGAATATAATGTCTATAAGTGAAAGTGAAGTTGCTCAGTCGTGTCCAACTCTTTGCAACCCCATGGACTATAGCTTACCAGGCTCCTCTCTCCGTGGGATTCTCCACGCAAGAATACTGCAGTGGGTTGCCATTTCCTTCTCCAGGGGATCTTCCCAACCCAGATGCTTTAACTTCTGAGCCACCAGGGAAGCCCTGTAATGTCTATATGGCTCACAATAGAGAATTCTGGCAATTTGGAAAAGTATGAAGATGAAGGAGTACATTGCGTGTAAATCCAGCTGTGAGGGATAAACTAGTTGTTGTTTCAGAATTTTTTTCATGCACAATCAAGCATGTGCACACAGATACACACACAAGCGCATTAGAAAAATAGATGATATACATTGTTGTAACCTGCTTTCTTACTTAACCACTGACAGACTGATCTTTTCCATGTCCATGAATATTTGCCTACGTCATCACATTGAACATCGTGTAGGATTCACAGGATTTGAACATTACATTGTATGAGTTCACTAATAAATATGCAAGCACTTTCCTAGTATTAAATATTTAAGTTGTTTCTACTTTGCATCAATCATATGTGTGCTGTAAATAACAGATTTCTACCTGTATCTCTGTATGCTTTCCCGGTTATTTTCTTAGAATAAGTTTCTTAGTTTTAAGCTTGTGGGTTGTTGTATTTGCCCATTTTAAAGACATTTATTTATCATCAAATTATCCCTCAGAAAGTTTAGAGCAATTTAATTTCAGCACCTAGGCACTATTTGGTGATTCTATTTGACTAAGACCAGCAGGAGACTGGTATTTGAAATATCAGGCCAAGTTATGAAATGGCAAAGGGGAATGCTTTTTGCCTGGAGACTTTGCATTTCAATCTCTGCAATGTTAGAAACTGTATTGTATGTATATTATAGGCAGCATTAATTTTTATGAATTAATTAGTAATTCCTGATAAGATGTAAGTGATGCATCATAATTCTTGATTTACCTGAGGGTACAGCTTGACTCACATTCTGAGTTTCTTTGTTTTCTGGATGATGATTTATTGTCTTAATTTAGCTTCTTACCCCCAAGTGAAATAGAGATTCTATAACACAGATCATTCATTTGTATAGTCTTAAATGCCTTCGACGGATTACCATGTTCTAAACACAGTTGATGGTAAAACACTCAGCCTCTTGCCTAAATTATTCATGTTGGGGGAAGGCTTGCAGGCCAATGTCTGATTTTTACTTTTCCACGTGAGTCGTTGTCTCAGTACATTTTACACAGAGGAAACAAAGCGGAAAATGTTGGAACTTGGTGAAGACAAATCCCAGGTGCACGAGAATAAAGAAGGGTAGATGTAGAGGAGAAGCATATGGGGAGAGGAGCAGAGAGGAACAGACGCCAGATGGAAGGAGTCAATGGAAGAGGCTGCCTAGGGTGTAGGAATGGAAAAGTCAAAATATGGGGAGAGACCTTTCCATTTCTCAAAACAGAAAGAATTCCGGACCTAGCATGAGTCACACAAAAACTGAGTGCTTTATATTAGTCACTGGGTCCAAGTTTTTCTACCAGAGACATTAAGAGTCATTGACTGCAGCACTACAGGAAAACGATCCATTCCAGTGTATATTTCATGCCAGGAGTCTCAGAATTCTGCACGTTAAAATAAACATGTAGCTAAACAGTATTCCCTCAAAGTTGCCCCCCAAAATAGCCCCCCCATTTTGTTGGTCCCAAAAGCAGGGAGCCATATTTTTATTGAGGAAGTGAGGTGAAGTGAAAGTCGCTCAGTCGTGTCCGACTCTTTGCGACCCCATGGACTGTAGCCCCAGGCCCCTCTATCCATGGGATTCCCCAGGCAAGAATACTAGAGTGGGTTGCCATTTCCTTCTCCAGAGGATCTTCCTGACCCAGGGACTGAATCCGGGTCTCCTGCATTGCAGGCAGATTCTTTACTGTCTGAGCCACCAGAGAAGCCCCCTTTTATTGAGGGCTGCTGTATAATTCACAGTACATTTACACACTATGGAACTAATCAACCAAGGTATCTTAATGAGATTGTTAGAACCATCATTTATCTTTCAAGATATTCTCACGCAGTTTGGTCCTGTTGTTTTCCAGGTCCCATTTGGAAGCCAGTTCTGACCAGTGGAAGCGTCTGCATCTTTCTCTTCAGGAACTTCTGGTGTGGCTACAGCTGAAAGACGATGAGTTGAGCCGTCAGGCACCTATCGGAGGCGATTTCCCAGCAGTTCAGAAGCAGAATGATATACACAGGGTAGGACATTTTTAAGCATAGTGCTTTGCACATAGTAAGCATTCAACGACTATTTTAAAATTAGTTTTGACTGAGATTAGTTTGAAAAAAAGAAAAAAAATCAAGTTTAATAGAAATTGTTTTTACTTCTCTAGTCCAAAGGTCAATTAGAAATAATCCAAGCCATTATATTTTAAATGTCAAAAGCATCTGCATTAATAATATCATTTACGATTCGCCCACATCTGTACCAAGAAAAAAAGATTTGCCTATGTCTTTTGGTGATACTTTAAAGTATTATTTTGGAAAATATTAAACATATGCTAGAGGAGACATAATTCTGTAATAAACCCCTGTGTACCCATCAAAACCAACAATTATGGATTCATGGCCAATCTTACTTCTACTTTGTCCTTGATTATTTTAAAGCAAATCTCAGGTACAGATCATTTAATTCATGAATATTTGATAAGGCATCTCTAAAAGATAAGAATTTGCTCTTTAAAGGTAACCACATTGTTACTGTAACACTTTTTAAATCTCAGTAATTTTATCATGACAAATGCTAAGTCGGTATTCAAATTTCTACTTCTCATATACATGGCTTAAATGTTTTAACAGGTTTGGGTGGGGGGGGGTTGAGTTTTTGGTTTAAACAAGCATTGAAATAAGTTCCACACATTGTGTTTGGTTAATTTGTCTTTCAAATCCCTTTTTTTTTTTTTTCACTTTGAAGCAATTACAGATTCACAGTTAAGTTCCAAAAATAGTGCAGAGAGGTTCCCTTTGCATTTCACCCCATTTCCTCTAATGGTAACATCTTACATAGCTATAGAACAATAATTATTGTTATTTTAACATGGAATCAATATAACAATTTACAGTTACAATGGCTACAACACAGCTCAATTCAGACTAGCCACATTTCAAATGCTCAGATATGGCTAGTAGCTGCTCTACTGAATGGTGTAGTTCTACACGTTGGATTATATTCACGTTTGACTTTCCTTGGTAAGACTGCTTCATAGATAGTGATATATTCATCCATCACCAGGAGGTACATAGTGCTTTGTTTTCTCTTGTGTGTGTGTGTGACTTTGGCAGCTATTAATGATCAATGGAGCCTGGTAAGCTGCAGTCCGTGGGGTCGCTAAGGGTCGGACACAACTGAGCGACTTCACTTTCACTTTTCACTTTCACACATTGGAGAAGGAAATGGCAACCCACTCCAGTGTTCTTGCCTGGAGAATCCCAGGGACGGGGGAGCCTGGGGGGCTTCTGTCTATGGGGTCACACAGAGTCGGCCACGACTGAAGTGACTCAGCAGCAGCAGCAGCAGTGATCAATGACTATGGGTTGCAATGTAATGGTTGCATATTGCTATCATTTCTTCTACATCTATTAGCAGGAATTGTTTAGTCACTAAGTCCTGTCCAACTCTTTTGCAACCCAATGGACTGAGGCCTACCAGGCTCCTCTGTCCAGGGAATTTCCCATTCAAGAATACTGGAGTGAGTTGCCATTTCCTTCTCTGGGGATCTTCCCAACCCAGGGATCGAATCCACATCTCCTGCTTGGCAGGTGGATTCTTTATCACTGAGGCACCAGGGAAGCCTATTAGCTGGAGTGCTTCTCTGAAAAGACATTGGATACTCATCCACTATTTGGGTACCCAGGTTATTGTTCATTTAGGATAGGTGGGGTAAATGTTTCTACTTTCTCAGTCTTCAGAACAACTTGCTCACTAGCGTTCTCCAACAAAGATCAATTGTTTCTTTTCTTTCTTTGTTTTTCATTATATTTTTGTCTCCACAATGGCAAGCCACTCCAGTAATCTTGCCTGGAAAATCCCATGGACGGAGGAGCCTGGTAGGCTGCAGACCATGGGGTCGCTAAGGGTCGGACACGACTGAGCGACTTCACTTTCACTTTTCACTTTCATGCATTGGAGAAGAAAATGGCAACCCACTCCAGTGTTCTTGCCTGGAGAATCCCAGGGACAGGGGAGCCTGGTGGGCTGCCGTCTAAGGGGTCACACAGAGTCGGACACGACTGAAGTGACTTAGCAGCAGCAGCAGCAATCTCTGAGTGAGGAAGGCAGAGACTTGGTCGTGCTGACCTCCAAGACCCTAGTCCCTATCAAAGTGTCTGGCATACAGTAGATACTAATAGGGGCTTTTGAAATGAGAAAAAAAGGTACATGGACAGAAGGGAATAGAAAAACAAGTAAATTACTACCAAGCAAAAAAATAACTTGATAGAATGGTGCCACTTTTGTATGTTCAGCACTTAAAGGAAAGATCTCTATGAAGACACAGCCAAAAGTCTTATCTTGAAGAAAGGTCAAGGGTTTATATTATTCCAGAAAAGAAAGTATAGAAGATCACAGAGAGGGAAGAGAACACAGGAGAAGATCCAGGAGTCAATAGATAATTGCCAAGGAAGCTGCCAGTTTCTCCTTTAGCCAATCCCCTCTATATAATTCAGAATATTAAGGTAGCTTTTGTGGGAAAAGAGAATGCCAACCCATTCCAGTATTCTTGCATGGAAAATCCCATGGACAGAGGAGCCTGGCAGGATACAGTCCATAGGGTCGCAAACAATTAGACCATGCCTTAGCGACTAAACAACAAATGATAGAATAGCTATATTTTTAAATGGTCTAAACACTTGAATATTGGAGAAGGAAATGGCAACCCACTCCAGTGTTCTTGCCTGGAGAATCCCAGGGATGGGGGAGCCTGGTGGGCTGCCGTCTATGGGGTCGCACAGAGTCGGACACGACTGAAGCGACTTAGCAGCAGCAGCAAACACTTGAATAAATAGTTAAAACACTCTGGTGTATATGTAGAAGAGGGTTCACTGAGAAGGATGGGCATTTTAAGTAGAATTCATTATATGATATAGTGAGATGAGACAGAATTTGTACAAAAGGTATTTTATTCTAGTTCCAGAAGTCGAAGGTGATGAATCATTGGACAGGTGCACTAGGATTCAGGAGATTGGGATTCTAGCCTTCCTCCTCCATAAGTGAGATGGTGATTGCTCCTTTGTTCTTCAGCTTTAAGACAAGGAATTTGATCCACTTAGTTTTTTCACAGTCCCTTCTAGCCTACCTTTTATCATAAATGCAGCCACACTCTCCCTGATTATTGCCTTTAGTTGCTTGCTAACACTGATAAAATGTTAGTCCTTATCATTCTCAGTCCTCTTACTGAATAATCTGATGATCAATAATATGCTTTAGGGAGATGTGTGTGATGTAGAGTTCTGGTTAACAACCACCATACTGAAGTGAATTAATCTCCAGTTGGTTAGTATACTTATTCAGATACCCATCTGCTTCCTGTCTGTGGTGTATCAGGACTTCCAGCCTATTGATAACTCTTGGTTCTGGATATTAGTTCCGCTGATCTTCTGTCTTTGCCTTCCTCCAAGTCCAACTTAGATTCAGTTATCAAGAATTTTAATATTGATAACTCTTTCAAGACCCTAAATTCCTTGATTATCTTCTTGTTGCTGTCATCTACAAAACCCTAAGTCTTGGAGACTCTAACTAGTTTCTCCTATCCAAACAACAGCAGAGCAGACGGATGCATAGTCCCTTTTCAGGATGACCAACCTCCAGCCTTCCGACACTAACACATCACTGGATCAGTTTACTTCCCTTGACCCTGTCTACTGTGCCATTGTCACCATTTCTAGAGATCTTTCCTCCTCACTTTTCTGTATCTGTTCTTACCACCCTACAATGCAGTCAACATTCTCAGTCTGTGTAATCTATGTAAAAATAAAAATTGAATTATGTCTGTCCTCATCTTAACACTCCCCAGTGGCTTTTCAATGACATTGGGAAATGACCACAAATCCTCAGCAGGACCCCAAGCCCCCCAAGGTTGGTTTGCTCCAACCTTCTGTTCCCGTACTGCTCTTCCCCTTGCTCTCTTAACGCTAGCTATAACGCCTGCTTTTGTCTTTTTCCCAGTTCTCTGTTCCTCTCAGGTAGGGCTTTGAATATACTGATCCTCTGTCTGAAACCCTTTCTACCCATACCTACCCCCTCATAATTTCCTAATTATGAGAATTAAGAAATCCTAATGTCTAAGAAACCTTTATATCTTGGCTCAGACATCAAGCAAGCTTTTTTTCAATGCTCACATTTGACTAGATCTCCCTTTATATGTCTTCATAACACCATACTTTTCTTTCTATGATGTAACATTACTTGTCATCGTGCATATGTGTGACTTTTTGATTAATGTCAACTACGTTCACTAAACCTTGTGCTCCAAGAAGCTTCCTTTTCAGAAGAGGGTTATCATTTTTATACCTAGCACCTTCTAAAGTGCCTAGTACATGATAGACACTGAATAGATAAAGGAACCAAGGAATTAAGGAAAGAAGATAAAGAGGCTGGAAGGGAGGAGAATAGCCAATGAACTAATCTCTTCTTCATTCTCTGTCCTCCTGAGATCCAGGGCAGGGAGATAAAGAATCAAGAGTGATGTTCCTTCCTCACTTGCAGGATTTTTGTTTACTCCCAAGTAAGCATCTTTTCATAGTGTGTAAAGCTACTTTGATGCCCACTGGTTTTCCTCGTGTGCTGGTCCAAGGTTTTCATGAAATTCTCTTTGTATCCTTAAGAAAAATCCATGTCACAAAGCACTCCCTCAAAGAACATCATCACTCCTAAGTGTTGATGAGAGAACAATTTAGCACCCTGTTGACTCAGTTCTGTCACACTTATGCAGTAGCCTTTTCGTTGTTGTGGAATTTCTGTCTAGTTCGTGATGCTCTCACTGCCTGGGGACAAAAAGAACAAAGGAAAAATCCTTGAAACCGGGTCTCTCTATCAGAGCTTCTGAACCCAGTTAGGAAGAGGTAAAGGGAATGCAGTCATTACAAAATTCTGTCAAGATCTGGTCTTGAACAGATTTTGTTTTGTAGCCTTTTTAGAAAATGTTGTGCTCTTGAAGGGTTTCTCGCTCCAAATACTGTTCATATAAAATGTTTTAGTATCAAGAAGTTTTGCTTCTTTTTTTTTTTTAAGATGGCTCACTTCTTATTGTAAACTTGCTCCCCATATATTTGGTGTGTCATTTTTTTAAAAAAAAAATCACCTGCTATCCATTAGAAATGATTAATGCTGTTTCTCCTTTATGGGAATACAAATCCCATTAAAATGGCAAAAGTATAAATAGTAATTTAAAGTATTCCACTTTTTTTCTATAGATCAGAACACTTATAAAAGAGGTCACTTATCTTTTCTTAGTAAATCATTGCAGATTAATGATGAAATTTACAGCAAAATATTATATGTCTGCAGTCCATGGGGTCACAAAGAATTGGACACGACTGAGCAACTGAACTGAACTGTACTCTTTACTTAAAGCAAAAATACATAGTCAATCTCAATGACTCTGATTGAAGAGTATATAGTTTTCCTATAGGTAAAAGTCTAAGAGAGTCCACACAGGTATTTGGGAACTGCGGTCTCACTCCCTAGAGCAGGTTTTGACACCCTTGGGAGTGGATCTGTGTTCCCCAAACCAGTTGGGCAGCATAACAACTGCAACTGGATAACTCTGAAGACTAATTAATAAAATAATGCTCCATATGCAGTGAAGTGTTATAAATAATTAAAGCTCAAATGTGCCCTAGCAAATATAAACTGACCAATTTTTATATCTTTTGCATACATTATCCTGGCTTTTACGGTTCCTCATTACTTGCCTCACTAGACTGACGCGTTTTCAATTAGTGTGTATTATTCTGGTCCAGATATATTTTAAAAACTGACTTCCTTTGTTTTACTTGAGCAGTCACTAAAGTGATATTTATTACTTGTCTACTTCTGTGATTAACATAGAGAGAGTTTTAAAGGAGCAAATCATAGTGGGGGATTTCTAAGGAGAACTGCAATAAAACCATGAGCTTATTTAATGCTCTTCATCCCACCCCAAATTGAAATGGAAATTAGGCCTTGATTATAAGAACACTGTAGGTAATAACATTTTGTTTGCATTTTTACTAATGAAATTGTTTGTCATTCGGTTTTCATCTTTCAACTTAAAAACCTCTCTAATTCCTTCCCTAGAGACCATAAGGACACCTCCAAAGCTTCCTGAGGTTTTCTAGTTAAGATTTAGATGGAAGTAATCAATACATACATTATGAAAACAGGAGACAGAAAGCCAGTATTGCATGGATGCTGTTGACAAATGAAAAGTCTTGAGTAAAGTAGTGGACTTGTTCATTTGTCAGCTCATATATTATGCACATTCAATCTCTTCAGAAGTCACCACAAAGTGAGGGAGAGGTTGAGTAATTCAATAAAAGTATCCTGAGATCACATTGTAGGTTATACATTTATTTAAGCAATTCTGTTATCAATACCAGCCTGCTTCCTTTGGGTGCATTTTAGTGTGTGTGTTAGCTCGATGAGTTCCCTGTCTTGTCTTTTCACAGACATAGAAAATGTCTTTAGGTGCCATTCATGGACATTAAGATTCAAGTCAGCTTTGTGTTACCAAATAAATGCATTGTTCCCTGTCACCTCTGAAAAACAACAACAACAAAAAGGGTTGTGATAGAGTGGGTCATTCTAGCATTCATTGACCTGGCCGCTTGGGATTTCTAAACAAGTTTTGATCCCCTAGCAAAATTCACTGTTAGTTATCTACTCTAAGATATCTGCTTGACTAGGTTGGAGGAAATCAACATCTTTTTGATCTGTTCATCATCACTAATGGAGTAAAAGCTGCTTTTGTATAAGTTTGGTATTTTATGCAGTCACATTTAGGAATGCTGAATAGAAAAGATTTTCAATTATTTTTAGAACTACATTTCTAGCCATTTGAAGAAGTCTTCTGAAAACTAGCTTTATCATCAGAACTTGAGAACAGAGTCATCTTGGATTTGCTACTTTTGTTTAATGACTATAATAAGAAACTATGTCTAGTTTGCACATTGACTTCTCTATCACAGTCCTCTATAACCATGTCAAAATATTTTTCTATCTTGACAAATACTCTTTAAATCATATTCGTGTAGTACTTTGCCTTTATCAAGAATTTTTGCACACTTTCATTTAATCACAGATAAGCCCCTGATCTTTTTGTGTGTTCTTCCATTTCCCTCAAAAAAATTATTTTAGGAAAAACTCTCCCATAACTCAGACTCCTAGAATTTATTGAGTCTTTCAGTAATTATTTATTGAGCACCTACTCTGTGCTGGAGGCTCAAAGTACAATAGTGAACAAAACGAGACTCTGCCTCCACAGACATTCTAACTTTAATGAGGGAAACACATAGTAAGCCAATACATTAGTATATAAAATGATGTCAGAGGAATTCCCTGGTGATCCAGTGATTAGGACTCAGCCCTCTCACTGCTGGGGCTCGATCCCTGGTCAGGGAGCTAAGATCTTGCAAGCCACACAGTAGAGCCAAAAAAAAAAATGAAAAATAAAATCATATCAGATCAGTTTTGTGAAAATAAAATAACAAAATAAGGCTAGAGAAAGACTGAGAGGTAGTGGCCTACCTAAAGAGACTATTAGTTGAGCTAAGGGTTCTGTGTGTGAGTGAGCCAAGCAAAGACCTTGAGTGAAGGATATTCTAGGCCAAAGGAGCAACAAGGGCAATTGTGAAGGTATAAGAAGAGGTTTGGTATATCCAAGGAATAGCAGGGTGGGCTAGTGGTAGGTTATAGAGAGAAGCAAAGACCAGATAATGAATGGCCTTTTCAGCCCTAGTTGGGAGTGGATTTTATTTTGTGTATATTGAGACATTACTGGAAGACTACAGGCAGGAATGATGTGATCCGATTAATGTGTTCAGAAATGGATACTGGCTGCTGTGTGAGGAAATGATGGTAGGAGGAGCAAAACGGGAAGCAGGGAGAAAGATTAGGAGGGTGTTGAAGTCATTTAGGAAGGAGATAATGATCACTTGGACTGGGATGGAAATGATAGACATGATGAAAAATTATATGACCCAAGATACAGTTTGAAAGTAGAGCTGATAGAACTTAAGACAGATGGGATGTGGAATGTGAGAGAAGGCAGAGTCAAGGATGACTCTGAAGTCTCTGGTTTGAACAAACGGGGAAATGATGATGCCATTTATGGAAATGGGAAAGACTTCAAAATGATCATGGATGAGGGGAGGGTGTGTATGTGAAGTTCCATTTCTGGATTATGTTGATAGACAGAAACAAATTGTGTGATTCAGAAATTAGTCACCACTCACACTTGACAGTCTCAAATTTTGGCTAAGCCTCTTGAGAAGGGATATTAATTAATTTTTCACAGGGTTTTCTGATAATCCATTTATCTGCACTATTGCTTCAGAAAGAATGTCCAAACTTTAGGGTTTAGGCTCAACAACCTAATACCTAATTCTCTAAATGACCCTAGGAACAGACTGAATTTTCAGCAGTGATTTTTCAAGGTCAACTGGGAGTTTAACAGCATTATCGTCTGTGGAAGTGACTTCCCCAGTGGTTGTTGGAAGCAGCTCAGCCTTAGGATTGAGAGTCAGACAGCTGTGCAAGATGCTACATGGGCACTAAACTATTCCTCCACAGTATCAGAGATCTGCAAGCAGGCTGGAGTCTCAGCTAGCCTGTGCCCTTAATCTCAGAGAAGACAACTTTGTGCTTAAAAGTCTTCCAAAAAGTAAATCTCAGCAGGAGCTGGTTAAGCACTTTGCCCCCCAAGATGCTCAAAAAAATTTTTTTTCATCGACTAAAATTAGATATTTTAAAAAATTATTTCAGATTTAAAATGTGTCCATTTACTTTTCAAATTGCTTCAAGTTGACTTAAATGTCACTTCTAAATTGGTATTTTTGTTCAGGTTGTTAACTATCTGAAACAATGCTTAAATTTACCAGAAAAAATGACTATATGTATCTGATACTATAATCCCTTAGGTTCACTTTTCTGCAGAAGTAGAGTGAAAATAAGATAAACTTTTTTATCCGTTTTAAAGATGATATGTAGTCAAACTCAGAAGTGGGGAGAGAGGTGATTTCCAGGGCCTGGGGAGAGGGGAAAATGTGGAGTTCTTCATCAAGTAGAAGCTTTCAAGTATGCAAAATGAGTAAGTTTGAGAGATCTACTGTGCACCCTAGTGCCTATAGGTAACACTCCTGAATCATGTGCTTAAAACTTTGTGAAGGAGTATCTCTTGTTACGTGTTTCTACCACAATAAAAATATAAGATGACTATGAGCTTTCCTTGGTAGCTCATGTGTTCCATTTTCATAACTTCTCTAATACCAAGTATCATGAATGAATATTAAGTGAATCCTTTGTCTTTCTGGGGATTTGGGCTCTGTTTCCACTTCTGGCAAATCTCCTTCTTCCAAAAATCCCTATGAATTTGTCTTAGATTCTTAGAAGCAGAATCTCTGCTACTTCAGTGAACCACATTTGGATCTTGCCTTCTTCCATGATCTTCATTTCAGATTAATTGGACAATGATTGTCCCTAAATCAGTGTTTACTAGTTAACAATATTTCTAATGTGCTCGAGACTCAATAAATTGGGTGGCTCTTAAAAATGAGAAAGGTTATTATGGTAACAGAATGTATTCAGCAAGGTTCTTATCAGGAGTAGAACCAATGTAGGCATACAGATAAGGTAGAAATAATGTGGAAACGAACAACATGGTATGACGAAACTGAAATACTAATCAATCTGTGGGTATGACGGTGTTTCTGTACTTGTCCTGTGCCCACTCAGTAACCATTTGTTGAAGAAGAAGCACCATCGGATCACTTAAACTTTTTGAGTCTGTCGGTCCTCTCATTTAGCCAACGCAGGCTAGAGGAAAAACCCCAACCAGCCATTCAAATAATGGAACTTCCAAATGGGTGGACGTCAGTATTTCCTTTAGAGAAGAAATCACCTGGATTAAGAAGGCAGGGCTAATAGGGCCTCCTTTTAAGGAAAATCCACCTAGTAACTCACAGATTACTCTCAACTTTGGAGCTGGAAACTAAGAGTAGACCCCGAAAAGGATCTCTCAGTTTTTCCCAGTTGACAGCATTATTTTTTTTTTCTCTCCTAATTCACAAAATGAGGCTTTCACCCTCACATCATCTGCATGTAAATCCAACTGGCCTCCATATAACACACTTGGTTTTTTTACCTGGGTGTTCTGTGATGTAGTCAACTGTATTTATTGAGTATCTATTAGGTGCCAAGCTGTGTCTCTAATCTTAATATCAGGAACGATGCCTCAGGGAGACCGTCTCAAAATGCCACCACGTAACAGGCCTGGGGCCAAAGAATGATATATACATTTTGATTATGGAATATTAGAAATGGATGTTAGAACTTAGGTAAGATACCTAGCAAACCTCTACATGTTACAAATGAGGACTGGAAGGCTCAGGGAGATTTTATGACCTGTTTGAGATCATGCAACCAAGTTTGGGCCCAGCCCAGACTTCAGCTTATGTCCTGCTACCCAGGACAGTGCACTTGTCACCACTTTAGTCTGCCTCTCAGTATGGTTCTGTAAAGTTTTGCTAACAGACGTGGAAATAACATATAGTTGTTCCTTCAGATTGCCAGTCCAAATGACACCAATACAGATGACACTTCAGTGGGAATATAGATAAAATTCAGCTCCGGGGAAACAGTGCAATGTACCTGGTTGAAAGAGATTTGTTTTGAAATGCAAGAGCTTTTACTTACATCCTTAGTAATAGGCCCCCTGGCTTTATAAGTGACAGCAACATAGCTTTTCTCTCTGTAATGTCTGTTCCCGTGCCCACATTCTCGTCCTGTATCTTTCTCCTATGATTTCTATCAGGCAAATCAGTATCTCACCCTTCACCGCCCCCCCACCCCCACATGGTTCTAAGCTACTCCTATTTATGTATTATTAAGTTGTTTGGTCATATTCACCCTAATTTTTTCCCCACAAATAGGACAGGCAGAAAAAAAATGATCAACGACTTGGTTCTTTTCTCTCACTTCCGGGTTTTTTATTTCTGATTTGCTTCATGGTCATTAGGATTTTCCACCTTTGTGGCTTCCAAATATTCTGTAATTCAAGGAACTTTTATTTTTTTGTTCTGACTTTCAGCCTAGCTTAAGATGAATAATCAACAACTTGGTTCTTCTCTATTACTTTCAGGTTTTTTTAACTTTTTCATTTGCCTCACTGTAATTAGGATTTTCCACTTCTGTGTCTTCCACACTTTTTGTAATTTAGGAAACTGGCTTTCTTGTTATTAGTCACTTTCAGACGGCTTAAGAATTTCAAAATTTGGATCCTAAATGACTAATGAACAGATGGCCTTAGTTAAAAGCCTAACTTATCTGTACTTAGCTTCACAATGGTAAAACATTAATTGAATAAAAATATGCTTTTATACAAACATACTTACTCAACCAAACTGTTGACTCCTTAAGGACAAAGATCAGGTCCCTATTTCTGCCCTACCTTGTATGTAATAGATTCAAAATAAATATTTGTGAATGAATGAATCAATCAGCAAGCAGTCAAGTCACCCAGTTGGTTAGTATTTGTGAGGTATAAATATTATCCATCAGATGATTTAACCTTTGCAATAAAATGGACCTTGGGATTTGCTGCTACTGTAATTTTGTAGCACGATTCCTGTAAGTTTATTTTCTGAACTTCAAGACGCTAAAGGAAAAATATCAATTTAGTGGGCCTTTTTCTCATTTGTGAGACAGAAGATTATTTTCTTTTCATGAAGTTACTTGAAGTGTTTTGTAGTTGCTTCTAATTCTTCCACATCACTATTTCAGACCCTTAGGCCTGGCTCTCTCAAAAAGAGAAGAAAGGAGGTATGAGGAAAATGGTGGGCTTTAAAGAAAATAGTTTCATCTGTTCAAAAGATTCAGGAAGTAAATACCATATCAGTTGAATATTGACATCTAAATAATGTAAAGATACATTTTGTGTGTGTAAGGGAGAAGGGCTTTATATCTGGTAGCTTTTGCATCTCAGCAAATGAATGAACCAACTTACCTGATTTTAAATATTAATTATAATCCATAAGACAAAATCAGTATTGTATATAAGTATGTATTTTCCCCAGTGTCATTCTAATCTACTTTATTTTTTTGTGAAACAAGATGCTATTGAAGAGTTAAGGCTTTTGGTATTGAATGTTGTTGTTGTTTTAAAATGGCTCCATTTTCCTTACTTTTCAAATGAAGTTAACTGTTATGCAGTCTGGGGTAAATTGATCAGACATTGAAAAATCTATTTCTCATCATTTTAATGCACCATCTTCATGAAGATTTTTTTTTTTTTTTTTGCTGTTGTTGTCTTGTTATTTTTCTACCTAAACTTATCTCTTTTAAACTCCATGCTATAAGAATCAATGATGTCCATTGCCTAGAACAGTGTCTGGTACTTAGTAGATGCTCAAAATGTGTTATGCGAATAAATGGAAGAGTGCCTTTCATATAACCATGTTTAACATGGCATTGCTCTTTATAGTTGTTTTTTTTTCTAGAGTTTTTACGGTTTTATGTGTGTGTTGAGTCTAAATCTTCTTAAATTCTCAAGTTTCAGTCACGTTCTTTTCTTAATTTCTGGCACCAATGTGAAAATAATGGTGCTTGTGTCTTTGTAATGACAGAACTTCCTTTGTCGTTTCTTTAGATTTATTTTAATCCTAGTGACTCATATTTAGAAATAAACTATGCAGCTGTGGTGGAGCTAAGCTGTTGGCAACAACTCAAGGGGCAAACAAGTGGTCTCTCACAATGGATGGGTGGTCCTCAGCCTTGAATTACTTGCTGTTCAGTTTTTTAATTTTATTCTTGGAGTATAATTGCTTTACGATGTGGTGTTAGTTTCTGCTGTATGATGAAGTGAATCAGTTATATGTACACACATATCCCCGTCCTCTTGAGCCTCCCTCCCACCCTACCCTCCAATCCCACTCTTCTGGGTCATCACAGGGCTGTTCAGTTTTAACAATGGAATAGCATCATCAAACAGTGTCTTGAGCTTTTTCAGTTTAGTAAAGTAAGTAAAGTCGCTCAGTCATGTCCGACTCTTTGTGACCCCGTGGACAGTAGCCTACCAGGCTTCTCCGTCTATGGGATTCTCCAGGCAAGAATACTGGAGTGGGTTACCATTTCCTTCTCCAGGGGATCTTCCCGACCCAGGGATCGAACCCGGGTCTCCCGCATTGGAGGCAGACACTTTAACCTCTGAGCCACCTGGGAAGCCCCTGTGGGAGCATTAAAATCTGTCTCCTTATTTGACAGACCCTGTCCCAACAATTATCTCCTCTTTGCCCTGAGGTCTTTAATATATCCCTCTCTACTGTGGTGACCACCTGTCCTGATTTGCCTGATGCTGTCCTGGTTTCAGCATCAAAGGTTCCTGGTCCTTAGTACCTGGGAAACCAGGATGGTTGATTATCCAGCTTTCCGTCTGTGTTCAAACCACCCCTATCCTAAAAAGAATGTATCTCTCTCTACCTTGCGATCATCTCTGTCCTGTCGTCTCCTCCCTCTCAGAAAAAAAGATACTAGGCAAATAGTTGTCATTTGAAATACCTTCTCTTTCTTCTCTTACTTGCTCCTCAGCTGAACTATTTCCAAAGCTACTGCCTCCACTGAAACTGTTCTCACCCAGTCTCATGAACAGTTTTCGGTACTTGCTTTACTTCATTGTCATGATTGGACTCTCTTGGTCACTTTATTCCTCTCAAACTCTTCACTCTGTCTTGAACAGCTTTACAGTCCTTCTTTCCCTCTATCTTTATGCCTATCCAATCCTTTTCGGCTTTTCATAGGATCCAATTTCTCTGTCTGCTCATTAAATTTTTATGTATGTTCTCCAGAATTTTCTTTTCAGTTCACTCCACTGAGGAATCTTATCTACTGACTTAATGTTAACCCTTGCCTATAAGCATAATCATAGACCCTTAGTGTATATTAGTTTAGTGAGAGAATGACTCCTATATCTCATTTCTTCTCTCTAAACGTGGCATTCGAAACTTGTTTCCTGCTGGAATGAATGTTATATCTCCAAGCTGAGGGTATCACATCCCCTTACTCTATTGCCCAACAGACCCCCATCGTAGGAGTACTGGAGCTTTCATATTTGTCTTTATTAATTTTTATCCTGAATGTGCACATAAGATGTTCTAGACCAAAGGCCGATTTCTTTTAATTAACTTCCAGTAAATAAAATCACTACCTTCTACCCTTTGTTCACCTAGATAGTATATTAAAAAGCAGAGACATTACTTTGCCAACAAAGGTCCGTCTAGTCAAGGCTATGGTTTTTCCCGTGGTCATGTATAGATGTGAGAGTTGGACTGTGAAGAAAGCTGATCGCCGAAGAATTGATGCTTTTGAACTGTGGTGATAGAGAAGACTCTTGAGAGTCCCTTGGACTGCAAGGAGATCCAACCAGTCCATTCTAAAGGAGATCAATCCTGGGTGTTCATTGGAAGCACCGATGCTAAAGCTAAAACTGCAATACTTTGGCCACCTCATGTGAAGAGTTGACTCACTGGAAAAGACTCTGATGCTGGGAAAGGTTGGGGGCGGGAGGAGAAGGGGACGACAGAGAATGAGATGGCAGGATGGCATCACCGACTCTGTGGACATGAGTTTGAGTGAACTCCGGGAGTTGGTGATGGACAGGGAGGCCTGGCGTGCTGTGATTCATGGGGTCGCAGAGAGTCGGACACGACTGAGCGACTGAACTGAACTGAACCCTTTGTTCAAGCCTTACCCCTAAGGAGACATGGTGAGATCTGATGAAAATTTTCCTCTGTGAGTGACAGTTAGGTATTCCATAGGCAAGAAACCAGGAAAAAATGATTTTTCTCTGCTTATAAAGGAGAAGGAGGCAGTCGTCCCCTTCTCCCTCTGAAAGGGTCTCCTTGGAAACCTAATGGCTCTGAGTCCTAATTCCAGCTTCTCTGGGAGCCAGGTAGCCCCATGCATCTCACATTATACAACCTAGAAATGTCTCCAAAGTCTGGACTTTATATTTTTGAAATGTAAATGCCTGCAGAGATAGCCATTCCAGTCTTTCTGACACCTTGCAGCTTAACCTACTCTGGGCTATAACCAGTCGGCCCTCTTGGATCAGTAAAATTAGTCAGACAAATGATTACAGATCTAATTCTCATGGGAAGGTGTTCATGTGGCTAGAACTTTTTATAGGTGTACTGAGAAATCCAGGAGAGTTTATTTCCTCATGTTTAGTTTAATTGCACCCAGCATTCCCTCCTCTACCCAACCTAGAAACTAGGAGTTCACCCTTGCTCTTTCTCCTCTTCTTCAACATCTATTTGGTCACCAAATCCCCACATCTCTTCTCTCTTAAACATTTCCCTACTCTGTTTGTTTTTTTTTTCTTCCTGATACCATTTCCCTAGATCAGATCCTCATAACCTTTCAGTGAATTCTTTCAATTGCCTCCTGTTTTCTCTGACTCCATTTCTGTCCTTCTCAAATATGTACTCTGTACTAATGTCAGAGAAATTGATTTGAAACACGTACATGCCCATGCCACTTCCTGCTTAAATCCCTTCAAAGGCTCCTGATTACCTCCAAGACAACACCTCGACTTTGTGTATGGTCAGAGGTTGAGATTCAAACCCCAACTTAAAGGTCTAACTAGTTCGAGATGAGAACAGTACTCTGGTTCATCTGTGGACTTGTCTTCTTCTTGTACTTTATCTTCTACAAATACTCACCTACTTGAGAGAACTACACTTGGCACATTGAATTACCCTCTGTCTTCATACATACCTTTTTGTCTTCTTTCTTCTTCCTCCAGCCTACTTTTCCCTTACTGACTCATGTTCCTGCTTTACAATTCTTCATGAATACTATCTTCTCCAGGAAGCCTTTCCCAATTTCCTTTCCCATATTGTACAAGCCTATAGCACTTTGCACATTGTGTTGAAATTATTTATGTGATCAAATCTTCCACTATTTACTATAAGTTCCTACCTAGGAAGGGATGTTTTGCATTAAACTCTGTATTTCTAGTCTCTAGTATAACCACTGACACATAACAGTTCAATAAAGGGAGATATTATTATTTTTATCATTGGTAATGTCAGTATCACCTTCCTATTGTCAAGTCCAACTGGAGAGACAAAGTAATAATTTTCTTGAATCTGGAAAATTTAGATATTTGACAAAAATGCAGGAATACAAGAACTATATTCACGTATGCACACAAATACATATCTATGTGCACATGCAGAAACGGATCACAGATGAAATATTAGAGGGAAAATTTACATGTAAGCAGAACAAATAACCCATCAACTCTGTATGATTTCAAGGGTGCAAGAATATCCAATTCTACAGAAGTTGCATCCCTATCTACAGGCTGAATCCTACTATTCCACTTATAAAATTTCATTACTTTGCCTCAAAAACCTTGCCTCTCTCTGCTCAGTTGCAAATAACATTGAAAGAGGGATCCTTTTGCAAAGTATCAGACTCAGGATTTCTTTAAATGGCAAACACCATTAGGCTTTTCTTTATAAATGTGTCACACAGTGTACTTATAGAGTACTCTTAAAACATGATATACCTGAAATTTAAAGGAGATACTGCTAAGTTTTCTCTCAGAAACAAAACAGGGTTTAAATTCAGTAGGCAACCTTTCTAAAAATAAGGTAGAATTGAAACAAGGTACGGATAATTAAGTCCTAGATCAGAATGACTTGGAGAAGGAAATGGCAACCTACTCCTTCTTGCCTGGAAAATCCCATGGACGGAGGAGCCTGGTAGGCTACAGTCCCTGGGATCACAAAGAGTCGGACACAACTGAAGGGACTTAGCAGCAGCAGTAGCAGATCAAGATGACTATTATTACTGTTGTTTTGACACCGATCTTTTAGCATTTATGTGATATTTAATATTTTCATTAATGACTTCCCTTCTGAGATTGCAGAATATGGGTCAATAGCTATCTTCAATGGTTTCAGAGTAACTGAATTTATCCTAGGCTCACAGGATGTCTCACAATCCTTAGCACTTGGTTAGGTATGAATTTTAGTGTTTTCGTTGTTTCTAGTGTATTCGTTTTCTCCCTTCTTTGGTTCAGAAACTTCTTGAAGGTAGAAAATGTGCATTTTTATTGTCTTTTAATCCCCTGTACCAAAGAAGATTGGGTTAGAGACTTAAATTGATAACTGATTTAGATGACCTCAAGATGTCTGTTCTAGGCTCACTCTTTTAGAGAAACTTGTTCCCACAAATCTACCTCCAGTGTACCTTAAAACATTTCTCCCATGTTCAAAGAAGTCACAACAGAAAATGTAATGGGTATTTTTCAAAAGTGTTAAGGTTTCACTTAGTCTACTATTAATACATCTTTGTGTTCATTGTCAGACATTTTGACAGAATTAGCTGATGTTTATGAATTAGGATTGGTCGTATACTTCAGTACAACCTAAGTTTTTCCAAGTGGCCTTTTAGGTTTCCTATTATAATTGGGGTATCTATTCTTTTGGGTATGCGTAAGTTTCATTAGCCCTGCTAGAGTTTTGCAATATATGTCTTAGAACTTTAGCTCCAGATTTCAAGTTTGACAGTCAAGTTGGTTAAATAAATCACTCATATCTTAAAGGATGTTAACGTATCTCGAAAGCTCCTCTATGCTCTCCATAATACAAACACACTGTTTTCCTGCTTAACAGAAAGATCCGTCGAGCCTTCTTTATCATTTTATGGCTATCAGTTTATAAATAAAGGAGATAGAAATTGACCTGGGAATTTCATAACCAAGTTCTGAGCACCCAGGATTAATTTGGAGACGAATGCCACAAGCCAAATCAGTATTTCTTTTCATCTCATTTCACAGGCCTTCAAGAGGGAATTGAAAACGAAAGAACCTGTGATCATGAGTACTCTTGAGACTGTACGAATATTTCTGGCAGAGCAGCCTTTGGAAGGACTAGAGAAACTCTACCAGGAGCCCAGAGGTAATTGAATGTGGAACTGTAATAACATATTGATAGAAGGATCAGTGGTGACAGAGCAACCCATCCATTCTGGCTGCCAAGGTCTGGATAGGTCTCATATTTTCTGGGTTAAATAGAATCGATTCAAATTAAACCTTGATGTTGAAAAAGAAAAGGGACGCATAAAGCACCATGCATAAATCTGTTTGCACATTCATAAATAAACATTAAAAGAGATTAGCGATCACTTATTGAAACATTTAGTAAACAACAAACAAAAGAGATTATCTGTGAGGAAGTTTATTGTCACAAAGACTATAAGCTAATTTTCAATTTAAGAGCCTTCTTTCCTGCAGTAAATTTGAGCTTGTGGTGTGCATCCTAACATCTTGCTACTCAGTAGCTTAAATGAATCTTGGATTATCTGATTGATATAAAGTAGAACAGATTCACTCAGGAAGACAGGACTTCAGATGTGCTAAACTCCAAAGTAGAAAAGAGCCATTAATCAGAATGTTGCCCTCTTGTGAAACTGTTCTCTCTCTATTTGCCAGTATGACCTTTTCAGCAAGGTTATTATTTTCTTTTAAACACAAAAACGAATGTGGCCTAAAACCTTGTCATATTACCAATTTAGAGCTGCCGCCTGAGGAGAAAGCCCAGAATGTCACACGACTCCTACGAAAGCAGGCTGAGGAGGTCAACACAGAGTGGGAAAAACTGAACCTGCACTCGGCTGACTGGCAGAGAAAAATAGACGAGGCCCTCGAAAGACTCCAAGAACTACAGGAGGCCACGGATGAGCTGGACCTCAAACTGCGCCAAGCTGAGGTGATCAAGGGATCATGGGAGCCCATGGGTGATCTTCTCATTGACTCCCTCCAGGATCACCTCGAGAAAGTCAAGGTACGGTCTACTGTTTGGCCTCAGCACCCTTTGAGAGAGTCAAAGGAGGTTCTAATCTGAACTCTGGTGCAATATTTTCTTCTCGCAAAGTTAAAAATGGGGCCCTTATGTATTTGAATGCTTTCACAAATTCAAAGTCTTCTGGTGCATGGTCAAGGGGGAGGGGTGTTGGCCTGGAAAATTCGAACGAACTTTTGGCCAACCCAGTATTTTCTCAATGAGAAGATAGTGATCTAATCATCTGTCTGTGTTCAGTAATAGAAAATGAAATATTAAGTTACAGGGCAAAAAAAAATCTTTTTGATATTGCTATGAGGAAATTCATTTAAGTGTACTAAAGTGGTCTGAATTACGCGTAGGTGTCTGAGTACGTGTATGTGTGTATTTTTGGTTCTTAGTATCAGAGAAGGGAAAAATACAATATTTAGTCGGTAGCCAGGAATCTAGGTTTTGGCCTTTTTGCTAACTGAATTATATGACTTGAGTGAGTTATGGTACTGTGAACTGAGACCATTAATTCTGCCCTTCCATTAAAAGGCATTGTATAGAATACAATTTTTGCATTGTATTAGACCACTGCAGGGATTAGGAAATGTCACTCTAGATTTGGAATAGTGTCCATGAGACCAAAGTTACATTCCCATATGGCACAAAGATGATAAATATATTTACAAAGAAAGAATATACATATTTAGGAATATCATTTTGAAAAGTAGCAACTTGAAACATATTTTGTCTGCTTCAGTTCAGTTCAGTTCAGTCACTCAGTCATGTCCGACTCTCTGTGACCCCATGAATCACAGCACGCCAGGCCTCCCTGTCCATCACCAACTCCCAGAGTTCACTCAAACCCACCTCCATCGAGTCTGTGATGCCATCAAGCCATCTCATTCTCTGTCGTCCCCTTCTCCTGCTGCCCCCAATCCCTCCCAGCATCAGAGTCTTTTCAAGTGAGTCAACTCTTCACATGAGGTGGCCAAAGTATTGGAGTTTCAGCTTTAGCATCAGTCCTTCCAATGAACACCCAGGACTGATCTCCTTTAGAATGGACTGGTTGGATCTCCTTGCAGTCCAAGGGACTCTCAAGAGTCTTCTCCAACACCACAGTTTGAAAGTATCAATTGTTCGGTGATCAGCTTTCTTCACAGTCCAGGTCTCACTAGTGTCAAAACCAACACGTCCCCCCAGGTTCAAATGCAAAAGAAATTAAATCCTCACCTCAATTTGGCACATTTGGCAGTCCCCTTATTCTGGAAGGTCTCTTCTCCCTTGGCTTTCATGGCACTGTTTCCTCCATATCCTTCTTCCTTTTATTTTCCTCAATTCTAAAACTCTCCCCACCCTTCAGGTGTTGATATACCCAAGTTTCTAATTTGAGCTCCGTTCTCTTTTTATTCTATAAAAACCTTAGCTCATGTGCTAAGTCACTTCAGTCATGTCCAACTCTTTGTGACCCTATGAACTGTAGCCCGCCAGGTTCCTCTGCCCATGGGACTCTCCGGACAAGAATACTGGAGTGGGTTGCCATTTCCTCCTCCAGGTCAGTTCTCTTCTTTTTGGATAAATGCTCTCAGTTTGAAATGGAGTGGATGGTGACAGATCTGAATTTCTAGTCTGAATCTCTTTTCTGATCTGCTAACCCGTATGCCATTAGAATCCAAATGCGACCATTCTGAAAGCAAATCCATTTGTTCTCCTGTTGGCCCATTCCCCTATAAGTATCCCTTTTGACCTTGCTTTTCTTCTGTTTCCTATTTCAGTTAATGGATCATAAGCCAACAAGTTGCTCAGGCTAGAAACTTGAGGTCTATCCTTGAATCCTTCTATGTTTTCATTGACTTCAATGATGGCTCATTTTGCTTCAGAATATCTCCTTTATGTTTTCTCTCCTCTTTTTCCCCAGTGTCCCCTTGTAGTCCCAGCATCTGTTAATTCAGATTGCTATATTATAAATCCTTAAACCCCATTCCTCATCAGTGTCCATGGCATATCACAGACACTACAGTTTAAATATTTGCTTAGTGAATGAACGAATAAACACTTTCTTTACTGATATTTCTGTTATCCATTCTCTTCCAATTCTAATCCAAACACTCTCCAGGAAACTGCCTGTCTGATGAAGAAGTCCAGTGAATGCTGAAGGCAGGTGACCCTGTTTCTTCCTAGCCCTAGCATAGAAACCTGACTGTTGCTTCTGTCCTCTCTAGGCCATTCAGGACACTATGACCATATCCCCCTTTTCTCATCTCTTTTCATAACTCTCTACCTTTGCAAATGCTCTCCGCTCTGCCTGGTCAGCCCAACTTAATCTGCCTGGTGAACTTTCACTCGGCTCAACTCCAATGGCTCCAAGCCTTAGAGCTTCCCCTATCTTTCACCCCCACCTCCCATCAAGCAGAAGAAACTGCTCTTCATTCATTGCTTCTATAGATCACCACACATGCTTCAATTGTTGCACTTAAGACTGCAAGGAGATCCAGCCAGTCCATTCTGAAGGAGATCAGTCCTGGGTGTTCATTGGAAGGACTGATGCTGAAGCTGAAGCTCCAATACTTTGGCCACCTCATGCGAAGAATTGACTCACTGGAAAAGACTCTGATGCTGGGAGGGATTGGGGGCAGCAGGAGAAGGGGACGACAGAGAATGAGATGGCTGGATGGCATCACCGACTCGATGGAGGTGGGTTTGAGTGAACTCCGGGAGTTGGTGATGGACAGGGAGGCCTGGAGTGCTGTGATTCATGGGGTTGCAGAGAGTCGGACACGACTGAGCGACTGAACTGAACTGAAAACTTCACATACATTGTGGCCTTTTTGTTCTCCCATAGAAAGTAAGGGTCCTTAGAAAAAGGATCCTGCTGTACATCTGTGAATTCACTGTTCCTAGTACACTGCCAGCAGCATATAAGAAATCTAATGTAGCTTCTTTTATTCCTTCACTCAACAGTCATTTATGAGCTACTGTCAAATGTGCTATATGTGTAGTTATAAATGGAACAGGCTTGGTCTTTGTCCTTATGAAGCCTACAGTCTAATGTGGAATTGAAAAGCTCTTCATTAAAATAGTAGGTGAAGATATCAAGGGAGATTAAAAATTTGACTTTGTAACTCCCAGAATATCTTCCCTAACATTCTATGACCCCAGGTCTAAGTTTTAAAGCAATGGTTAACGATTCTGTGTACATAAAAAATAAAATAATGTTTTGAAATATATTACCTAATCAGCATTAAAAATATTCTTTTTATCCCAAAATATAGGAACTAAATTCTTAAAAACTTCCCCCCAAATGTCAAATTAACTTAAAAGAATGTCCCAAAGGAAGTAAATTAGTTCATAAATCAAGTGGCTAACTATGTAGGCTTTTGAGCAGACTTAAAGGATTCATTTTGAGTCATATGGGTCACACAGGAGCATTAGTAAGATAATGAATATAGATGGAGAATAGATACAGCATGACTTAATAACAAAAACTAACTAAAAATAGAACAGCTCATATATCAACTGGCCCTGACCCAACCCTATTTGCGGTTTTCTTTTCAGTTCCCCTCTCTCATCTGTTCTTGATCCTAAGACTAACTTCATTTCCCATACCCTGATTGGTAAGCCTCCTCACTCCCATCCCAGTAATAACAAAACACGAATACACTGAATGCTGCTTTAAAAAGAGCTTGTATGTAACAACACTTCTTTCTCAGACACCAATACACTAAAGTTACAGTACCTGGTCATAATATGTATTTACTGGTCATAACAGATGTGATTATCTTGGTTTCTAAACCAGTATTCCATAAATGTTTTATGCCTATCTTAAAATTATAGATGATATGAATTTATATATATTTATTTCCCTTCAGAAGTTCCTCTTCATTTCACAGTGGAAATAAACACCAGCTTTTTTCTGTTGCATCTCAACAATACCAGATTTGAAACTTTGGTGGTGGTGGTTTATCAGGAGTGAATTTTATTAACTAAAACTTAGCTTGAAAAACAGCAAAAGAGTACTTAAGACCACTCTTCCTATTTTTCTACTAGGCAATTTAAGCCCTTAAATTTAAGCCCTCAGAGGCTCCACGCTGTAGGGAATGCAGAGTGGATAGCTAGGCTGGTAGCCAGAACATTTTATGTATCCATCTCAGTTTGTTTTCATCACCCTTAGTGACTCTCTCATAATATCCGCCTCCATTCAGCTCTCATTTGTTAAAGAAGTTGTTATTCAAGTCACTATGGAATGTGCGTTTCTGTGGGATTTAGCATTACATCATTTCATTAGCAAATGTGATTTTAGAGTTTGGAGAATGGATAAAACAACAGCTAAGTCTTGGAACCCTATGGACATGGCATTATTACTAGTCATCATCCTTAGGATAGTGTATATACAATAAGAGAAAGGAAGATAATGTGAATATTGACTATTTAGCTCACTAAGAGAATCTCAGCCTTCCAAATATAGCTGCCATAGAAATAACCACTAGAATAAAATTTAAATTTTAAATGCCTCTTTATTTTTAAAATTCATGATTCATACTGCTTATCAAATATTTTAAGGACAAAATCATGATTTCTCATTTTACTGGAAATAACACCAATGCTTATGTGACTGTGCAAATATTCTTACTTTCCCTGTAGTCATGAGGAATGAGAGTAACTCCTTGAATCGCTAGGTGTGCTACATATACCTGTAAGTGGAATATATGCAGCTTTTAATAGAGTAGAACAAGTTTGGAATCTAAAGTCTGCTTATGACATCTTTGTTCTTAAGAATAATTCCTGTGTGAAAAACTTGTGCAAGTTGTTGTTTTTCCACGATGTCCCTTTGTTTTAACCTACCATCGTTTCCTAACACTGACTGGTACGTCATTCTTGAGCCAGTAACGTTTCACTGCCCTTAGTTTGCCAGTTGACTTGAAACAGTTTTTCACACACTGTAGTTAGACTCTCCCAGGCTGCCATCTTGGAATATGCAGATTTCTCATACTCTTGTAGTTATGTATTTTATGTGGTTGTTTTTTTTTTCAATCAGACTTTCAACTTACATTTCTTATTATGAACATTCAAGTACAGGGATTCTGTGAGATTTTCCTTGAAGTTCTTACAATGAAATATTTCAGTTGGGCCTTTTTGTAATTATAATTGAGAATAATGTAATTATGCACGCAGTAGAACAGAGGTAACAATGAAGCCACCACGCCATCCTGACTTATTTTAATTTTCAACATTCCCATCTAAAAATTTAAGAAGAAAACTGGTAAGTGCTCTCTTCAGGCTACCTGTGGCATGGTTTATCTGAGAAATTTGTCAGAGAAATGCTATCTCAGAATTTGACACTGAGAAAACCAAGTATGTTTCCTCCTGATAGGTAATGTGAAATGTGATGTAACACATTAGAATTTCATCTTCACTTTAGAAGCAAGATTTCAGCCATGTTCATGTAACTCTCTCCTCCCTCATTGCTTTTTTCATTTTAACCCTGATATTTTATTATTCATCAATTTTTTTGTATTTGTCATTTATCTGAGCCAACTTTAAATCCTTTCTTATATATGAGTTTTATAGAGAAAGTTTATAATCCTTTGTTACAGAGATAGGAGATGCATGGCCAGGCAGAACCAAACTGGTCCACGATATGTAAGTTCTCCCCACTCTGAATAAAGGAATAATGAATAAGGTGTACTACCCGTAGTAAGAAAAGGAAAGCTTACTAATAGTTTGTTAATTGCTCTTAACAATTGTCAATTACTGTGGGCTAGAAATAACAGAGCAATGAATTGCTCTGTGGAGGCCTCTGTTGTTGCTTTTATATGAGCACTACACATATTAATGTAAGCTGTTGGAGAAGAAAACACAGAAACGATATAATCCTTTATAAATCTGGGTTAAATATGGAACTAATGCCTGTCATATGGAGTAACCAGGGTTTTATCTAGTTTTCAAAGCACACAATTCTGATGTTTAAAAGCATATGATTTGGCCTTTACTCTCTGGGAGTATATCTATGAGAAGGCATATTTTAGGAAACTCTCACTTAAATACTTTCAGAAGTTGAGGTTTTCTGGCTTTTTTTTTTCAGTATTTTTAAATAGAATGGTCATTGTTGGCCTTACTAGAGCTTAGAGACTAAAGGAGGAATTTAATCATCTTAAATTTCCTAATCACATTATTTGTTCAATGTAAAATTAAGTGCAAGTTAGTGTTGCCAAGAGAGCTTATTACTTAGCGCCCATGTATTCACTCTCATTTCCTGCTCTGTTTATAAAATTAAAAGCAAATTACTGAGGAGAGCAACATCAAATGATGTTCCTTTACCCAAGGCATCGGACTTTAGGTTTAGTGCTGTGTGTGTTTTTAAAGCCCCTACCTCGGTTTAGGCAAATAGAGCCTTGGTTTACCATGCTATTCCCATCCTGCCTTTGAAATATCTGAAAAGGCAGCACAGAGTAATTGTTTCAGACATCTGCTTAGCATACTTTGAAGTGCATATAAGTTCTTTTGCAGTTTCATTTGAACCCCAGCTGTCTTCACCAAAGTCTATAATCAATCTGAATTAAGTTGCCCTACTTCCCCTAATAAGTCTCTTATTAAGTTTTGCATCAGCCTCTTACGGAGACTTAAAAGCTAATTCATGTAGAATTGCCATTTTCTACTAATTCATTTGTCAGCTCTCCAAATTCCAAGGAAAACAATTGTGAAGACTATTAATTTGGCTCTTCATAAACAACTTACGTAAGTGTAGTATACATTGGAACCAGGCAAATGATTTAAAACAGTGAGTCGGAGGAACTAAGTCGATGACATTCAACACGGCTTTCTTTTTGACTGTTTCGAGATGCCCTCCGCATTCAAAGCACAAAGCCATTTATTTAATAAGAGAAACATCCTTCTGCTTTTTACTTTCATAAATAAGATAATTACTGAGTGAACTTTGCTTAAAGATAGGAAAAGACTTTCAAACAGTTGGAAAAGGAACATGTTCTTTTTATTATGGAACTTATTTTAATTTGGGCTTCTTTGTATTCCTTTGATGGACTGTGATAAAAGCAGCAGCTAGAATTGGTTGCCATTGTGATTGCATTAAATCAGAGTTGTACAGCTCTTCTTCTGGTCATGGAATATTTAGGAGAACATGGCTAATCAAAATGTTCAGCTAATGAGTTCATCTGACATTATTCTACTAAAGAACTATTTATTTAGATAATAAAAATTCCTCCAAAGAGTATCATCCTTCCTCCTATTTGAAAACAGCCATATCAAAAAAACTGATCCTTTAATATGCCAGTCCTGTTTACTGAGGGTTTATTCCAGAAGCTTTGTTTGTGGCTGGAAGTAATTATAAACACTCTTCCTCAAGAGTCTTGGGAAATAAGACTGTTCAAAACAAAAACTTAAGCAACATAGTATCAGCATCAGCGGATCTAAAGACTCAATCATTCATTCACTTATGGTATGGTTAAACCTATACCCAGAGAAATCTGATCTCATTACAGAGTGTGAATGTTTAATTTATTTTGTGAATAAAATGTCCTGGGAGTTATATTAATGGCATCTTAGTTTTCCTGAGAATACAATTATTTAGCACCAAGCTGAGGGAACAAGAATTTTTATTAGTTTGTGTGTATGTGTGCATGTAACACATCAACTTAAAACCATTTTAGAATGAGTTAGTTATTTAACTGAAATTCCATATTTCCTTCGAAGGTGGACATACAATCAATATGGATTTTTAGTCTCCTTTGACATCTACCAAAGTCTTAACAAGTTTAAAATTCGAAATCATGCTACTCTCCTACCAGAAGCACAAGGAATGACTTAAGAACAAATAACCCATGGAGTCAGCACCTACTGTATTCCCATCATGCCTTGCAATTACAATTTTTAAAATTAAACAGCTGACATGATGCCGATATTATGCTCCCTTGCCTTAACCAAGTTCAGTGATGGCATCAAGTTGGATCTTGGTTAATCAGTTTTCTGGGTATTGTGGGAACACGTGTGCCTATGATACTAATGGAACGCTTAATGGGGACTAAGAAAAGTAAACTTTTTCATAATAAGATATATTCACACTAAAATTATATTTTTAGTTAGAGTTAACAATTTCTGTAGATTTTTCTATCAACCAAACTTGCCAAAAGCATTATTTCTCAAGCTTTTCTGCTTCAGTTCTCTGAATGGCTGAGGATATAAAACCAGATATCTTCCCCTTCCACCTGCTTGCTTCCTTTTTCCATGAGCGTAAAATTTCTTTGATGTTTCTTATTTTTAAAATCTCATTTCAATTCTGTGGTCTTCTCCAAAATGGATCTGTTGTGTTTTAATGTAAAGATTTTTTTCTCCAACACACTATGTAAAATGAATCTTCCAGTATATTCACCTGTGGGTTGTTGTTTAGTCACTAAGTTGTGTCCAAATCTTTGCGACCCTATGGACTATAGCCCTCCAGGTTCTTCTGTCCGTGGGATTCTCCAGGCAAGACTGCTGGAGTGGGAAGCCATTTCCTTTTCCAGAGGATCTTGCCAACCCAGGGATCGAACTCAGGTCTCCTACATTAGCAGGCAGATTCTTTACCACTCTACCACCAGGGAAGCTCATCACCTACGGGTATGAAACCATAATTTGAGAAGAATGATAGGAAAAACTGCCCAGTTTGTGACAGCTTCATCTTTTTCCAACAGCTTCTTTCATTTATGTACACATACACAAAGGGTAGATCCTTACCATTTCAGATATATGGTTTGCATTTTCATCTGATCTTTGTGATTCAAAAGGTCCATGACTTGTAGCTCTTTGTGATTTTGAACATATATTCTTTGAGTCTTTTGTACAGCAGCCACTTAACTAATAATTTAACTTGTGTTATAGGTCAGGTTCCCTGGAAGCAGACCCTAAGAACAGGGGTCTGGGTGCACAGGATTTGTAGATGATCAGCTTTCAAGAGAAGCTTGTGTGGGAGTTAGGAAAGCATCACTAGGGAGATGAAAGAGTCAATCAAGCATATCATCTCAGGCAAAATCTACCTTTGTGTCTTGATTCAAATGGAGAAAGCTCTGGAGTATGAACCACCCAGCAGAGTTGTCCTTTTGTACCCCAGCCAGCCATTGGCTGTGGCCAGCAGTATGCTAGTGAGCATTTATCAGCTAGCTCTGAGGTGGAGTGAACACTGATTTTTAGTGTTTTCCAGTTGTCGGGGTATAAATACTCCTGCCATGACTGATTCAAGCTACCACTGTGATCTCACTGAACACGGACTTGGGAAGAAACGCACACATTTAACTCTTGGGCTCTGCTCCAGTCCACCACTGGCTGTGGCCCACCCCTAGAGACCTGAGTCACCTCCCAGGCTGGGAATGTGTGTTCTCTCCTGAGATAGGGGCTCCGATCAGCAGAAATGACCGTTCTGAAGAAGAGAGGCAGCCATGAAACATTATTAGCCAACAATCACAACAACTGGAGGATGGATGTCCAGGCCAGGAAAAGTGTTCCTTATAGACAGTAAGCGAACTTAGTAATCCATTCAGCCTCTGTCTTTCAACATGGCCTTTTCAGTGCTACTTTTTCTTACACATGCAATAATTCTTTAGAGGTGATGAAAGTTGTGTTTATGAAAAATCCACCCTCCCCCCTGTGCAACCTACCACCTAGGGATTGGGTTGGCCAAAAAGTTTGTTCTTCCCACATGCGCCCACCTCCCCCCCACCATTTAGATGTTAGCAAAAAACCTAAACTTTTTGGTTACTCTAATATTTACTGAGGTTGGTAACAATAGACAAGAGTTCACAGAAATGTCTGAGAAAGTGGTGATATCAGTAAAGAAAATGACTTTGTAAGCAACCTTGGCTTTATAGGTACATAATCTCTAAGTGTCTGTGTTGATCAGATATTTGTGACCATTGAGGATCCTAGGTATTTAGACATAGTCATTGAGAATGTCAAGAATTTTCCGTGGCCACGACTCTCACCTTAGCATGCATCGGAATCACCTAGAGAGTTGGTGGAAACCCAGATTGGTGAAGCCTTTCCCCAGAGATTCTGGTTGAGGAGGTCTGGAGCTGAGTTAAAGATCTGCATCAGCAGTTCCCAGGTGATTGTGGTGCTGCTGTTCCAGGGATACTGTGAGAGCCATCACTCTGTAGGAAAACCACGGTCTATGTGTATAAATACATATATTGTTTATTGTTAGTAATTCTCCAATTGTAAGTAATAAACATATCATCTGTTATTTATTTTGAATCTCAGAACATCCAGAACATTTAAAAATGAATGCAGGCACATGGCCTCCTGTGAGAGTGATTGATGGTTAGGAAGGGAGCAGAATTTCCCTCTAAAACCTTGAAGTGAATAATGGCCTACTCTTTCCAAATCTGTCTCGTGCAAGACATTCACGGCTACTTATTCCAATGTTCTTGTTGGTATTTTAATGGCACTCATACAAGTTTTGAGTTGCTTCAGATGACAGAATTCAACTTGCCTTTGCGCTCTTAATACTTTAAGATACTTCAGTTCAGTTCAGTTCAGTCGCTCAGTCGTGTCCGACTCTCCGCAACCCCATGAATCACAGCACGCCAGGCCTCCCTGTCCATCACCAACTCCCGGAGTACACTCAAACCCATGTCCACAGAGTCGGTGATGCCATCCAGCCATCTCATTCTCGGTCGTCCCCTTCTCCTCCCGCCCCCAACCTTTCCCAGCATCAGAGTCTTTTCCAGTGAGTCAACTCGTCGCATGAGGTGGCCAAAGTATTGCAGTTTCAGCTTTAGCATCAGTCCCTCCAATGAACATCCAGGACTGATCTCCTTTAGAATGGACTGGTTGGATCTCCTTGCAGTATAAGGGACTCTCAAGAGTCTTCTCCAACACCACAGTTCAAAAGCATCGATTCTTCGGTGATCAGCCTTCTTCACAGTCCAACTCTCACATCCATACATGACCACGGGAAAAACTTAAGATACGTAGTCACAGAATATTCACTTTGTTTATATGTTATCATGTTTACCAATAATAACAATTAAATTTTAAAATACTCCTTATAATTTTCTGCCAAACATACTGATGATAAGCAAGTACTTTACAGAATTGCTGAAACTGAGGACATTAGGAATAGTTGAGGCCGTTCAACATTTTAAAATTAAAACCTGCTTGCTCAATGTGAATAGCTGATCACTTATTCAGGGATTGCTGCATTTTCTAATTTAGCCGATCAACCCACTGAGACTCTGTGTTCATGATGGGAAGGTGTATGTTTGTGTGTAGAAATGGAATTGGATTTAGGGTGAAACTGGAAGAAAGTAGGATATAGTCTTAACTGCAGTAATTGGGGAAGAGGGTTTTTTTTTCCCCCTCAAAGGTAATGCATAATCACTCTATTAAATGCCTATGAAAGAGTTTATGGTTTTGATATAGAGTGAGTGGGTATATGTGATGAAAATTATGGGCAAAATATAATAGAAATAAATGTGTGAAAGTATGCTTTAACATTAAGTTAGCAATATTTAAAATAGGCCCTCCCATTTATTCTGAAATCTTGGGGGGTTAGGGGATGGAAATAAAGGATATTTTGCATTGAAAGTAATTTGATTAATGTTTAATATAAAATTGAAATAGCTGTGTATAAACCCACTCAAATCAAGTATACATTAAATAATTGAGTTAACTGAATTAGGCAGAATAAGGGCACATTGATTTTCAATGTTTTTGAAAATTGGTCCACATATCACTGTTATGTTTTTGTTTGTAAACTTCAATATTTATTAAATTTCCACAGTGTGTTCAACCCTAAAATGTCAAACTCTCTTAACCAGAATGAGGCTAGAGAATTCTAGCACCAAGATAGATTTCTTCTCCTTTTAAAGAATTGATTTTTATGGTGAAGTTTTTCTTTCCTTCATAAAGTTAAGAGCCTGCTGGTCCTATTTCAAAATACAGTTATTTTTAGAACGCTTGTTCCCTGGGATTCCACATTATTATAGATTCAGTCGGCTCATTTGGAGCTTTTCCCTATCAAATATTCAAATTGTATCATCATGATCTTAACATGGCATTAAGCTACTTAACAAAGAAAATGAAGTCAATTTATCAGCAATATATGCACAAGTGTAGTAAGTAAATGGAAACTAAAGTAAATGAGGGGTAAGCCATATATGGGCTTCCCTGGTGGCTCAGACAGTAAAAGATCCACCTGTGATGCAGGAGACCCGGGTTCAATTCCTGGGTTGGGAAGATCCCCTTGAGAAGGGAATGACTGCCCCCTCCAGTATTTTTGCTTGGAGAATTCCATGGACAGAGGAGCCAGGTGGCCTAATGTCCATATGGTTGCAAAGAGTAGCACACAACTGAGCAACTAACACTTTCACTGTCACTTTCAAGCCAGTATATTGATGTGTTTTTTGAAGCAAACTATCAGTGAGTTTCATCTTGTTGACTTATTTTCCTACTCAGAAAGCCTGTTAACCCAATTTGGAGTCTATACAAGGATGTGAACCTAAATCTTATTCAGTTCAGTTCAGTTCAGTCACTCAGTCATGTCCAACTCTTTGCGACCCCATAAATCACAGCACGCCAGGCCTCCCTGTCCATCACCAACTCCCGGAGTTCACTCAAACTCATGTCCATCGAGTCGGTGATGCCATCCAGCCATCTCATTCTCTGGCGGCCCTTCTCCTCCCGCCCCCAACCTTTCCCAGCATCAGAGTCTTTTCCAGTGAGTCAACTCGTCGCATGAGGTGGCCAAAGTATTGCAGTTTCAGCTTTAGCATCAGTCCTTCCAATGAACACCCAGGATTGATCTCCTTTAGAATGGACTGGTTGGATCTCCTTGCAGTCCAAGGGACTCTCAAGAGTCTTCTCCAGCACCACAGTTCAAAAGCATCAATTCTTCGGCGATCAGCTTTCTTCACAGTCCAACTCTCACATCCATATATGACCACGGGAAAAACCATAGCCTTGACTAGACGGACCTTTGTTGGCAAAGTAATGTCTCTGCTTTTTAATATGCTATCTAGGTTGGTCATAACTTTCCTTCCAAGGAGTAAGCGTCTTTTAATTTCATGGCTGCAATCAGCATCTGCAGTGATTTTAGGTCTCATTAAATAACACCCACAGAATTGCCCAATGGTTTCAGGCCCTCATCTGCCCAAGAACCAAGGGTAGGCCACATGAAACAACATTTCACCTCCTTCCCCACTGCTTGTTAGCCATTGCCCTCCAGTATTTCCAGCAGGGAAAGGCTAAAGTCACAAAAGAATGGTTCATTGTTTTCAACTTACACAAACCCAATACTGCAAGAGTTATCCAATAAAATGGTGACTTTTGTACATTCCATAAAGCATAAGATTAGAAGAAATATAAACTAAACAAGAAGTTTGACTTACACAGTGAATAAAATATTACCTTTGGAACCACACTGACATTTTGTTATGAAGGTTAAAGGAAGACTTTTCCAAGGTTGTCTCAGTGTAAAAATTGCCGAAAGGTTGGGGTAGAGTGTCCCATGCAAGATGGGTCTTAAAGAAATCTGACACACTTTGACATTCCAAAAAATCTTGAATTTTTAGTAAAAATGATTGTTTTTTCATTAAGATCTTAAACCCTCTTTTCAGCTGAAATAGTATTCTTTAGATAATCAATACAGCATCATTCCCACAGATTTTCAAGGATACTAAATCACATTTTTTTTTTCTTTTGACCACACTGAATGACATGTGGGGGTCTTAGTTCCCTGGCCAGGGATTGAACCTATAACCCCCTGTGGTGGACACACTCAGTCCATACCACTGGACTACCAGGGAAGTCCCCACACTCCCTTTTTGCAAAATGAAAAAGAAATCTATTGCTATTAGAATATGGTGTCTTCGTTGAATCCTAATCAAATTTTTTAAAAGGTAGATTTGACCCATGACTTAATTTTTTTTAATAACATTTGAGTCCATTGATTAGACAGCTTGACACTTAGACACATTTGTGTCAGTAGTAGTTTATTCATCATTCACATGTACTTAAATGGACATTATCATGATAATGGTTGCCATAACAGAACATAACAGGATATGAATTTAGTTCTTACCGAAAGATGTGATCAGAAAAATCAGAGCAATATCTTGAAAGTAAACTTCTCAAAGTATGATGAAATTAAAAATGAAGAACAAAGTAAACTCTTGACTCCACTTCATTAGCCAGATCTTTCACACACACATACATATACTGAGGTAAAAATAATAACCACTAATATATCTGGAGGGAAAGCCTTGCTTAGAAGTAAATACATAAGACTTTCTTTTCAGCCTAGGGATATGATGAAATAAAGATGAACCATTATCAAAAATTTAACAATCTAATTTTTAAGCATGCTGTAGCATAGCTTTTAATGAAGAAAATCCATATTATGTTCATTCCTTTTGACCTGAAGTCATGCAGTCTCTTATTCTTGTGTTATTCCATTTGTAAGAAAGGCATTTTGGAAAGACTGAAAACATGAAATTGAGGAGCTACAATAATCTGAAAGCAAAACTAAAACAATTTATAGAAGGCATTTTACAATCATTTTCAGCCCTCTTCCATTTGTTTTTTATCTCAGCCCTTAGAAATTTTATATTTTCATCTCTGATTCAGTTCTGTTTTAGAATTTCTAAGCCAACAACAATATATTGAATGAAAAATCAGATCAGCAAAAATCCATTTTATTTCAATAGTATCTTTAATTTTATTTAAAATAAATGTGTCCAGTATAAAGTAAACTGGGTGTAGTATATTGCACTGGTAATTCCCAACCCTAGATTCCTCAATTATTATTCACACATGCAGAGGTAGCCTAATTTGTTTTGATGGAGGGAAAAAAGAATGTCTTGGGAACTACTATATACAGTACCATATGTTGTCCTCCATTTTCTTGGTCAAAAATGCTGCATTTTTGTAGCTATGGATACATCTTGTCTTGGGATTTGTTTCTTTATAAGCCTTTATAATAGCAGTCATCATTTACATGAAATTGCATTCATTAGAGTTAAGCTGTGGAATCATAGGAACTTGGTCTATTTTGTGCACTGCTTGATGTCTAGTGCCTGGAACATTCCCTGGCATATAATGGCTGCTTAATAATATTTTTTGAATAAGTGAATAAACATCCACAAAAGCACAGGACAAAACACTTTCTTCCTTTAAAAATTATTTTACAGATAACCTGCTCCCATTTGCCACCATCCTGTTTCTAGCGACTGTTACTTCATGCCCGAATCTTCCGGACACTCCATGTCAATTCTTTCTCCTTTCTGAAATGGCCACCAGCTTGCACTCACTCCTAAACTTGAGATTTTCCAATGGAACCTGACTTCTTAGTACTTTTCAAGCCCTGTGACACAGCTTCTCATAGCATGATTACATGGTTTTTCATAACCCACGAAATTGTCTCTCTGTGCTAACGATCATGAGTACATTGAGAGTTCCATCTTCCCAGTGCATAGTAGATATATGTATATTTGTGTGTGTGTGTGTGTGTGTGTGTGTGTGCTCAGTTGTGTCCAACTCTTTGCAATCCCATGGACTGTAGCCCGCCAGATTCCTCTTTCCATGGAATTTTCCAGACAAGAATACTGGAGTGGGTTGCCATTTCCTACTCCAGGGGATCTTCCCAACCCAGGGATTAAAGCCGAGTCTCCTGCATCTCCTGCAATGGCAGGTGGATTTTTTACCACTGTGCCACCTGGGAAGCCACAGATATATGCATAATAGATATAAAAGAAGTGTTCTCAAGTGAGTAGTAATTAAAATCTAACAAAAAGGGTTATTGAGACTATGCCATTCCCCTTGGCAAAAACCTTCGTTACTGCAATGCAAAAGTCAACTCATTCAAACCCATCACAATCTTTATTTATTTGGCTGTGCTGGGTCTTAGATGGAGCAGTCAATATCTTTGATTTTCTTTGTGGCATGTGGGATCTTGCATTGTGGCATGTGAACTCTTAGTTGCAGCATGTGGGATCTAGTTCCCTGACCAGGGATCAAACCCAGGCCCCCTGCATTGGGAGCACAGAGTCATAGCCACTGGACCACCAGGGAAGTCCCCCCACCACAATCTTGCTCAAAGAAAACCCCATGATTTTTCTTCCACAACTGCCCTGTAGTTTCATGCTTCAACTTATTACAGACTATTTGCACCTCTCCAAGAACATTAAGGTTTCCTACCTCTTGCCGTTTATTCAAGCTCTGAACAAATAGCTTTCCTCCTCCTACCATTCTGCTTCTTCCTTTATGTTTCATATACCTATATCCCAATGTCTAGTTCAGGGAGCCCTTATAAAGCTACATGGTAGAGGGGTGAGGAAAGGCAGGTTTACCCCAGGGTAATATTAGAAGTTGGCCTGAAAGACTCAACTCCCCAAGAAATGATCTTAGTCTTTGGCTTTCTCATGGTTGAATGTATGACCCTCTGCTTTATAGAGTCCCGTTGATTTAGACCAAATAGGGCTCATGTGCGGAGAAGGCAATGGCAACCCACTCCAGTACTCTTACCTGGAAACTCCCATGGACGGAGGAACCTCGTAGGCTGCAGTCCATGGGGTCGCTAAGAGTCAGACATGACTGAGCGACTTCACTTTCACTTTTCACTTTCATGCGTTGGAGAAGGAAATGGCAATCCACTCCAGTGTTCTTGCCTAGAGAATCCCAGGGACGGGAGAGCCTGTTGGGCTGCCGTCTATGGGGTCGCACAGAGTCGGACACAACTGAAGTGACTTAGCAGCAGTAGCAGGGCTCATGTGACTTGGCATACCCCATGTTACGGGCCACAATGCTGAATTGGTTGCAGATGGAGTAAAGGAAGGAAAAATAGACCCAACCTTCTCATTCATCTTTACAACAGCTTTGGTGTGTCCATGTTACACTCCCCTTTCTATACAAGAGGAAATGCATGAGACATATTTGTCAGTGAACTTTTTCTTTACTGAAAAACCCCAAAAATGAGAGAGGGAAGAGAGAGAGAGTTGGAGAAAGAAACAGATCATCCATAATCTCCCCTTCAGCATCTGTACTCTCAATCCCTACAAGTGCCTCTTTGGGTCAAGTAGAAGGTACTTCTTGCATCAAAGAGGTCTCCAGCCCTGGGCCAGAGTTCACCATTGGTGATGGGGTCCAGGTTAGATTTCAGCCCCCTGGTCTCCTTGGCTTCGCCACTATATAACTCCAAATGGAGACCCTGGTTTGTAGCTCATCTTTTCCTGTATCAGTAGTTTTAAAGCTTTTATTCAGTCTTGCCAAAATGCCCTGCAGAAGGCTACATCACCACCAAAAGGACATATTTTCCTTAAATATTAATTGACTTCTCCCCTTTCCCCCCACTTGCTTCATTTTTATGAGAACTCCCCTTGATTGGTGCCAAAAACTTGAACATTACATTCTTGCTCAGAGCATTAGAGAGCCTTCAGAAATTAGCATATGCTCCACCATAAAATGAAGTAATAGAGCCAGAGAATCCAGATAAGGAATCTGAAGGATATAAGCAGTTTCTCTTCTTTCACTTAGGAACTTGGCCTCAGCTTTCTATAGGAAACAGTGTTGATAAAGCATTTTGAGAATAGCTGTTGATCTGAAGGCTTTGTGTCTAATTCTCTTGAGTGTTCATTATTTAATGTATTGAGGAATTGCCATGTACTAGGGACAGGCATGCCCTGGTGAAAAGTAAACATAGAATTGCCTTAGTGAAGGTTAGGGTCTTATGAAGGGGCAGACCATGAATTAATAATTAGGCAAATAAATATGTACTTACCAATTGCCATCAATGAGGAAGTAGGGTTCTGAGACAGAAAAATCAGGGTGGGGAGCCTGTCTTTAGATAGGGTGACCAGGGGTGGGCTGTCTTTCAAGGTCACAGGAACTGAGATCTGAAATAGCTGAATAGAACTCAGCTAGGCAGAGGACAATGGCACCCCACTCCAGTACTCTTGCTGGAAAAATCCCATGGATGGAGGAGCCTAGTAGGCTGCAGTCCGTAGGGTCGCTAAGAGTCGAACACAACTGAGCGACTTCACTTTCACTTTTCACTTTCATGCATTGGAGAAGGAAATGGCAACCCACTCCAGTGTTCTTGCCTGGGGAATCCCAGTAATGGGGGGAGCCTGGTGGGCTGCCGTCTATGGGGTTGCACAGAGTCGGACACAACTGAAGCAACTTAGCAGCAGCAGCAGGCAGAGGGCAGAGCTTCCCAAGTGGTTCAGTGGTAATGAATCTGCCTGCAATGCAGGAGACCCAGGTTCTATCCTTGGATTGGAAAGATCCCCTGCAGGAGGGCATGGTAACCCACTCCAGCATTCTTACCTGGAGAATCCCATGGACAGAGATGCCTGGTTGACTACAGTCCATGGGGTCGCAAAGACGCAGACATGACTGAAGCAACTGAGCACACACAAGCATGCAGGCCTAGAGCAAATGGAAAACTCCAGGCTGACGGAAGAGAATTCATGAAGGGTGTAAGTCGTGACATTGTACAGGAGACAGGGACCAAGACCATCCCCATGGAAAAGAAATGCAAAAAAGCAAAATGGCTGTCTGAGGAGGCCTTACAAATAGCTGTGAAAAGAAGAGAAGCAAAAAGCAAAGGAGGAAAGGAAAGATATAAGCATCTGAATGCAGAGTTCCAAAGAATAGCAAGGAGAGATAAGAAAGCCTTCCTCAGCGATCAATGCAAAGAAATAGAGGAAAACAACAGAATAGGAAAAACAAGAGATCTCTTCAAGAAAATTAGAGATTCCAAGGGAACATTTCATGCAAAATGTGCTCGATGAAGGACAGAAATGGTATGGACCTAACAGAAGCAGAAGATATTAAGAAGAGGTGGCAAGAATACACAGTAGAACTGTACAAAAAAGATCTTCACAACCAAGATAGTCACGATAATGTGATCACTGACCTAGAGCCAGACATCTTGGAATGTGAAGTCAAGTGGGCCTTAGAAAGCATCACTACGAACAAAGCTAGTGGTGGTGATGGAATTCCAGTTGAGCTATTTCAAATCTTGAAAGATGATGCTGTGAAAGTGCTGCACTCAATATGCCAGCAAATTTGGAAAACTCAGCAGTGGCCACAGGACTGGAAAAGGTCAGTCTTCATTCCAATCCCAAAGAAAGGGAATGCCAAAGAATGTTCAAACTACCACACAATTGCACTCATCTCACACGCTAGTAAAGTCATGCTCAAAATTCTCCAAGTCAGGCTTCAGCAATATGTGAACCGTGAACTCCCAGATGTTCAAGCAGGTTTTAGAAAAGGCAGAGGCACCAGAGATCAAATTGCCAACATCCTCTGGATCATGGAGAAAGCAAGAGAGTTCCAGAAAAACATCTATTTCTGCTTCACTGACTATGCCAAAGCCTTTGACTGTGTGGATCACAATAAACTGTGGAACATTCTTCAAGAGATGGGAATCCCAGACCACCTGACCTGCCTCTTGAGAAACCTGTATGCAGGTCAGGAAGCAACAGTCAGAACTGTACATGGAACAACAGACTGGTTCCAAATAGGAAAAGGAGTGCGTCAAGGCTGTATATTGTCACCTTGCTTATTTAACTTATATGCAGAGTCCATCATGAGGAACGCTGGGCTGGAAGAAGCACAAGCTGGAATCAAGATTGCTGGGAGAAATATCAATAATCTCAGATATGCAGATGACACTACCCTTATGGCAGAAAGTGAAGAGGAACTCAAAAGCCTCCTGATGAAAGTAAAAGAGGAGAGTGAAAAGGTTGGCTTGAAGCTCAACATTCAGAAAACAAAGATCATGGCATCTGGTCCCATCACTTCATGGGAAATAGATGGAAAAACAGTGGAAACAGTGTCAGACTTTATTTTTTTGGGCTCCAAAATCACTGCAGATGCTGATTGCAGCCATGAAATTAAAAGACGCTTACTCCTTGGAAGGAAAGTTATGACCAACCTTGATAATATATTAAAAAGCAGAAACATTACTTTGCCAACAAAGGTCCGTCTAGTCAAGGCTATGGTTTTTCCCGTGGTCATGTATGTGAGAGTTGGACTGTGAAGAAAGCTGATCGCCGAAGAATTGATGCTTTTGAACTGTGGTGTTGGAGAAGACTCTTGAGAGTCCCTTGTACCGCAAGGAGATCCAACCAGTCCATTCTAAGGGAGATTGATCCTGGGTGTTCATTGGAAGGACTGATGCTAAAGCTGAAACTGCAATACTTTGGCCACCTCATGCGACGAGTTGACTCACTGGAAAAGACTCTGATGCTGGGAAAGGTTGGGGGCGGGAGGAGAAGGGGACAACCAAGAATGAGATGGCTGGATGACATCACCGACTCTGTGGACATGAGTTTGAGTGAACTCCGGGAGTTGGTGATGGACAGGGAGGCCTGGCGTGCTGTGATTCATGGGGTCGCGGAGAGTCAGACACGACTGAGCGACTGAACTGAACTGATCTGTAAGTCAAGAATAAGCTTGGTGAGTTCTATGGATGCTGTAGCATCTTTTAAGTTATTGTGAAAAGTGTCAGAGTCTCAGATTCACTGTGAACCTAATGAATTAACAATGCCAGATTGGGAACCAGCAATCCCTGTGTTAACAAGTCTGACTGTGATTATGATGCTTGCTGTTGTTCAAGAAGCTCTACCTTAGACAGATGTTTTAAGCTGTGAAGGGGAAGGGGAAAACAAGACAGCGTCTCTATGCCAGGGCAATGCAAGTGGTAAATGTGGGCACAGATCAGGAGCAGTTTCGGCTGTCAGAAGTGTTGGCAAATTAAAAAAACCTGTTCAATGTAACACTTAATCTGTCTAAAATAACACCTGCATTTGAATATCAATGTCCTCATGGATGATGTTTTTGATGGCTTATGGATTATTACTTATTTTTAAATAAGTAAATAGATTTCATTCACTGCTATTTTGCTTGTTGTTTTGTCATATATAATTAAAATTGTCAGAGAGAAAATGTTGGCATTCTTTCTGTTTCCTTAGCAGCCGAAGAATGCAGCCTGCTTCAGTGATTTATTTATACTCATTAGAGACCTTTTTATTTTAATTGTGCGTATTTTGCATTTAGCCTCTGTAAAGCACTCATGAACTACCTTTTTTGTTTAATTGTGTCATTAGAAAGCTATGGAAAGCTTGAAATGTTTTTGTTTGGTTTTGGTTTGTTTGCTTCATTTTTCTATTAAAAAGAAATAATTAGCATCCAGATAGGATTATAGGAACTAGTTTCTGAGGAAATTAACTCAAATGTGTTCCACTTGTTCTTATAGGCAGAAGTCTTTCATTTGTGATCAATTCCGTTCTGTTCCTCATTTCCAGTTAATATTTGTGAGGGCAAAATGAACATGCATAAGAAAGAAAGAAGACAGACACTGTTAGTGTGGTTAAGCTATAATTCAGTCTTTGAGAGTATTGAAGTTATGAGTTTCATAGTGAAGCCGTGTCCTAAAAGATGAAGAATTATGATGGCTGCAAATGAAGAAATGTTTTTTAAAAAAGAATTTCATGTTTGGGTGCACACTCTTTTCCAGTAATACGAAGAGAAACTAGAGGTCATTTTTCAGAAAAACGTGAGGATTCTTTATGGGCAAAATATGGAGCAATTATTTGCTATTCTTCTAGTGCTATGAGTTTGGAAGGGTGGTTACTCTGGGGGAAAACCATAGTTAAAATATAACTGATAATTGCTTGGGAAATAAAAGCACCAGATTTTTTCATCCCTACAAACTTCGTATTGTTTCCCTAAAATCATTTTTCCTTTTAATTTAACTACCCCAAGTCATCCTGATTGTGCTACATCTAGGTCATTAGTTCTGAGTCTGTTTCATTCTTTCTGTCCTTATTCACTTTGCTCATCCAAAGTGATCATGTCCAAATATGAACAGGTACAAGGACTGCCCTGAAAATGGAAAGCAAGGAGGACAATGGAAAAAAAAAAACAACAACATAATGCTTTGCCCTTGGGCTGCCACAATAAAAATTGATGCTGGAATGCAATACAGTTGAATCTCTATTAAAAAGAATACATATTTCAGTGGCACACTTTACTGTCAAGAATGTCTCTACCAGAGGCAAAAGTGATCCTAATAGCAGAGGGAAGTCTTCTTCAGTCTGCAGACTAGCCCCTGTGTTTCAGCTCAACACAGTCCCTTCGTATTTGGCAGAACTTACAGAAAGGGTGGTATGTCTCGGTTTTGTTGGAAATGGATGGGACAGCTCGTGATGTTAGAATTCACATCAGCAGTCTCTTGCCAAAGCAAAAAAGTATCTCACGCCCAAAGTCCAAGGGTAAAAGGAGGTTGGGCAACTGGATGAACTTAGTCCATGTAGTTGTTGTTGAGTCACTCTTTGTGACCCCCATGGACTGCAGCACACCAGGCTTCCTTGTCCTTCACCAGCTTCCAGAGTTTGCTCAAACTCCTGTCCATTGAGTCAGTGATGCCGTCCAACAATCTCACCTTCTGTCACCCCCTTTTCCTCCTGCCTTCAATCTTTACCAGTATTGAGGTTTTTTCCAATGAGTTGGTTCTTCGCATCAGGTCGCCAAAGTCTATATGAAAGTGAAAGTTGCTCAGTCATGTCCAACTCTTTGCAACCACATGGACTATACAGTCCATGGAACTCTCCAGGCCAGAATACTGGATTGGGTAGCCTTTCCCTTCTCCAGGGGATCTTCCCAACCCAGGGATCAAACCCAGGTCTCCTGCATTGCAGGCAGATTCTTTACTAGCTGAGCCACAAGGGAAACCCAAGAATTTGGAGTTGGTAGCCTGCCCTTTCTTCAGCAGTTCTTCCCGACCCAGAAATCAAACTGGGGTCTGCTGCATTGCAGGAGGATTCTTTACCAACTGAGCTATCGGGGAAGTCCTTTCTAGTGTCTTTTTAATTGAAGACAACCTCTGCAGAGAAGGTGAGAATTTGCTACTTAGTGGTACTTGTTAGGATGGGGCCAACCACAGGCCTTTCTACTTCTGGGAAAAGCAGGATATGGTCCTTGACTCTTTAGGTTCCAATGGTGGCTATTCACTCCCATCAGGATGATAAACCCATCCAGAAATGCAGAAGCTGCAAAACACAGCTGGGCTGTACCTACCCCACACTCTGTAACTGGGTTCCATGAGGCCTTCCCTAAGCCACATTTTGAAGCCTCAACACCAGGACCGAAGACCTGGATCTGGAGGCCATGATTTCCATTTCCTCCCCCTCAGCTACTAAACCAGCATGAAGAGTCCTGGGACTTGTGCTAACACTATTTCTTAGGGCTTTTCGTTCACAGATTGTTCAGTAAGGTTTCATTGTAGAGAGAAGGGCAGCTGCTTTGTTTCTTAGATAGTATTTGTGATGTAAATTTCTCTGCCCAGTGTATGTAGCCCTAGGATAATATTTCATTGTCAGATCATACTATTCTTGAATTCCTGGTAAGATAGGACCTCTATGAAGCAGTAGGTTAAGATTTCAGAAATAGTGTTTAATATCATTAAGAAGGGAAGTGTTTCATTCTCAGGAGTACCATTAATATATAAAGAGAACAGTATATGTGTGTGTGTGTGTGTGTAACTGTGATATGTATATCATGTCACAATTTATAAACTCTTAAATGGAATTATAATTGATTATATAAAAATAAATTATATAAGGAATTATATAATTTATTTAATATAATTAAATAGAATTATAAACTCTAATTCTAGCATTTCAGTCTCCTCTCCTTCTTGCCTGCTTATGCATTTCATCTAACTGTGGCCTTTCTTGGATGGTCTTGACATCCACCATTAAGCCCTCTACTTTCTCTCCATCTACAATCCTCATCTTGCTTCACTTCCCTCCAAGTCCCCTTTAGTTGCATTTTGCAGTCACATTCCTGCTAAAATTTAAACTCTCATATCCCTAAGCATTTGTGCCACAACTATCTGACAAAACCCCAAACCTGGATCAACTGTTTTGTCCACATTTGCCTGGAATGCTGTTGGAGAAAGAGAAAATTGGGCAGATGGGTTCTGCTAAAAAGTTGTTGTCTTCCACCCCAAGTGATCCCTCAACACTGTCTGGCAACCTCCCTACATTTCTTTGTTCACCTCCATCTCATATTCTCTTGCACAACTAATTCCAATGTTCCCACTTACCCTTCACTCATGTTTTCATTCAATGAATGTTCATTGCACACTGATTATATACCAGGTCAGTTGCTTCCTACTTCACAGAAGAATAGTTACGGACTATTCTGGAAGTCAGAAGGTCAATTTGGAGCAATGGAAAAGGTAAGTTGAGGTACTTTGACTTTGGGGACAGAAGAAATAGAGGTCCCCAAAGTCAAAGTACCTCAACTTACCTTTTCCATTGCTCCAAATTGACCTTCTATGACTTCCAGAATAGTCCATAACTATTAAGTCATTTAAAAAAAATTACTCCCTCAAAAATGTTCTCTAGTTAGAAGACAATGCCTTTGTTTTGTTGCAAAGTGGTTGTTGACTGAACTGCTAAATCTATATTTGAACAAATCTTTACGTAAAGATAAGCAAAGTTCTGACAAGCAATTAAATGTCATAAAAAAGAAAAAATTTGGCATATCAAACATATAGCATTCTAAATCAGTACTTTTATATCTATAATCAGACAGCATTTAATGAAGTGAAAATTCTGCCTGCATGAAACTAGTCACAATAAAATTAGACTTGGTTTGCTCTTTCATGGCGAGCATATTCCAGATGTTTAAATATTTCAAAGAAAACCCAGAGTATAATGGCTTCCTTGAATGTTTTCTCAGTTACTGCTTCCAAACTAGAATAAAATCCAATGAAATTCTGGTGGTACTTAAATAACACATCATATTGTTCAGAGTAGACTGTACTTTTTTGGGTGTTTTGTGTTTAGTGTTTAATTATGTAAACATTAATATCTATGTATATTAATAATATCAGCAATATTAAAAGTGCTAATATTTGAAATACAATCAAATTCTATGTTATTTAAATGAATTTTACCTGTATTCAGTCTTAACCACTGGGCCTTCAGGGAAATCCTCTGTATTCACTCTAGGCATAACATGTCCTGTGACTCAGTGTTTAGGGGGCCATGCTTCTTGTTATGTACATGTCTAGGCATTGACAGCTAACATCAGTGAGCCGTCCTCAGGTGGTTTGGAGCTGCCACTAGAAGCCAGGTCACATGTTTAAGTGAAGACTGACTTAGACACTCTCGTGCCTTCTTTTTCTCTTCTTTTCTACCATCATCTGTCTCCTTTTCTCCATTGTCCTATGCTCAGCACCCTCACCATGACTTCTAGCTGGCAAAAGTTCTTCATTCTGATCAAGCCCACCATGATTATCTTCTCAAAGTGAACCTTTGCCCCAAATTACCTCTTTAGCAACAAACGTCCCCCTAATCAAAGCTTCCATTTATCTTAGCAAAGACTTAGGCATTCATATTAAACAGAACATATGGCTTTTTTCTTTTAATAATAATAATAGTGGTAGCAGTGGTATTAAAGTTGTAGTAGTCAACATTTAAACAGATGCTCACTATTCCAATTCAGTTAGGATCTGGAGTTCAACAGTTAATTGAAAAAGTCAGTAAAAAATTTTATTCTGTGTAAAATAGTCACTAATATTTTAATGCTTGTGAAGGATTTTTACTTCAAGTGTAGATTCTCTGATTAGAGTTTGCCATGAATTACACTGATACTACAGACTTTTTGATTTCCAGTGCAGGTTTCCTTAATGCAGACAGAATCCATTGGGAAACATGGGAAGCATTCTAAGTACTTTAGAAACCTTCTAAACTTTTCATATGGGTTTCCTAATCTCTTACAGTTGCCTAGTTGACACCAATTTGGTAATACTTCTTTTTCTTTATTAAAGCAACTTTCCAGAACATTTAACCTTATTTTTTATAGGAATAATAACTTACTTTCTTTTTAGGATTCTAGTTCTTTGGTTTAGGAAATCTTTCATTAATTTATGTAACTGCAATACTAATTAGCAAAAGCAGGTTTGAGAATAAACACACATTGACAAGTCAACTAATGAGAAATGAACCCCATGCTTATGACACATACTTCTTAACATTTTACTAAGTGACTGTTAGAGGCCCCAGTCAGTATGTTTCTCAGACAATGAAGACTCTGGCTAATCTGATGAGTCTTAAATGGAGATCAGTTAAGGGAACTTCTGCTACAATTGGTAGATACAAGCAGAAGAAAAACAAAAAAGAAGCCACGATCCCATGACTGTTTGTGTGTGTGTGTGTGTGTGAGTGAGTGAGGGGACAGGAATTTAGGGGAGAAAAGGAAAGTAGAGGGGAAAGGAAAGAGTGTGTTGTGATTAATTATGAATATTGAAACTTATTTTTTAAAATCTCCTTCATCCTCCAGAATACTGATGCAGGATTAAAAATCTGTGTCCACAGCAGGGGAAAGAGAGGGTGGGATGAACTGGGAAAGTAGTAATGACATATATACACTGCTGCTGCTGCTAAGTTGCTTCAGTCGTGTCCGACTCTGTGCGACCCCATAGACGGCAGCCCACCAGGCTCCCCTGTCCCTGGGATTCTCCAGGCAAGAATACTGGAGTGGGTTTCTATTTCCTTCTCCAGTGCATGAAAGTGAAAAGTGAAAGTGAAGTCGCTCAGTCGTGTCTGACTCTTCGCAACCCCGTGGACTGCAGCCTACCAGGCTCCTCCATCCATGGGATTTTCCAGGCAAGAGTAATAGAGTGAGGTGCCATCACCTTGCGTAAAATAGCTAGTGGGAAGCTGCTGCACAGCACAGGGAGCTCAGCTCAGCGCTCTGTGATGGCCTAGAGGGGTGGGATGTGGGGGTGCGAGGGAGGCTCAGGAGGGAGGGGATATATGTATACTTATAGCTGATTCATGTTCTACAGCAGAAACTAACACGACATTGTAAAGCAATTATCTTTCAATTAAAAGAATGTCTGTGTTCAGGACTTTGAGGAAGAAAGTGAAAATCAAAATACTCTAATAAGAGACCCTTGGCCATGTACATCATGTAATCTAAGGGGAGCCAAAATCTGGATATGACTGAAGTGAGGTGGATGCTGAACTCGGAGAGCAAGAGCCACACTAGTGAAGGCAGTGATGAGTGTATGGGGTTAATCTGCACTGTTGTCAGATTCTGCCTGGCTCTCCTTCCATCTCTGCAATGATTCCTCTTTATGATTCCCACTCAAGTGATATTTACTTGTGGTTACTAGAAATGGATGTTATTATCCAGAAGACAATGGCTCCATTTTTATTAACATTGTCTTTGTCCAGGTTTCCCCACTGACATTTAAGAAATCTGATTTCTAACCTTTCTATTACGCCAAGCAAAGTGATTATGAATTTCTTTTTAGAGATATGAATTCACATTTATGGAGTTTAACCGCCTCTCTCCATGGGCATTTATATGATTCTTTTATGTATGTATTTATGAGAAAATAGAATAATATTTGCTATCAATTCCTATAACAACTTTCTATGTTTCAGAATGATTCCTATGATATTCCACTGATGTGAAATTAAATAAAGATGAAAATATCATTAATAATTTTTGTATCTACATGGTCAGTCAGACAGGTTTCTGTCCATTTTTCTTTGTATTTTTTATATAAAATTCACATACCATAAAATTAATAGTTTTAAAGTGTGTGATTTGGTGGTATATAGTATATTTACAAAGCCATGCCACCATCACCACTGTCTAACTCCAGAATGTTTTTGTCATTCCCAGAAGGAACCCCATGATTCTTTAATATATTTTTAATGGCCACTTTTCAAAAACTGTAAGTTCAACAGAGTGATGTGTCAAAATGTCATATTACCTATGAACTATTTAAGGGTCTTACACGCCATACAGTGCCACATTTTAGTGATGAGATAGTCACGTGGATTTGGATAATACCATTCTTATTTAGAATGTACACACTGGTTCCTTCCATTTGGAGTCAGAAGGAACTGGAAGGTTATAGATGAAGTCCTTTTAAACAGTGCTTTTATCAACATTCAGTTCAGTGCAGTTGCTCAGTCGTGTCTGACACTTTGTGACCCAATGAATTGCAGCATGCTAGGCCTCCCTGTCCATCACCAACTCCAGGAGTCCACCCAAACTCATGTCCATTGAGTTGGTCATGCCATCCAACCATCTCATCCTCTGTCATCTCCTTCTCCTCTTGCCCTCAATCTTTCCCAGCATCAGGGTCTTTTCCAATGAGTCAGCTCTTTGCATCAGGTGGCCAAAGTACTGGAGTTTCAGCTTCAACATCAATCCTTTCAATGAACACCCAGGACTGATCTCCTTTAGGATGGGCTGGTTGGATCTCCTTTGAGTCCAAGGGACTCTCAAGAGTCTTCTCCAACACCACAGTTCAAAAGCATCAATTCTTCGGCACTCAGCTTTCTTTAGAGTCCAACTCTCACATCCATACATGACTACTGGAAAAACCATAGCCTTGACTAGACAGACCTTTGTTGACAAAGAAATGTCTCTGCTTCTTAATATGCTGTCTAGGTTAGTCATAACTTTCCTTCCAAGGAGTAAGCGTCTTTTAATTTCATGGCTGCAATCACCATCTGCAGTGACTTTGGAGCCCAAAAAAATAAAGTCAGCCACTGTTTCCACTGTTTATCCATCTGTTTGCCATGAAGTGATGGGACCGGATGCCATGATCTTCGTTTTCTGAAAGTTGAGCTTTAAGCCAACTTTTTCACTCTCCTATTTCACTTTCATCAAGAGGCTCTTTAGTTCTTCTTCACTTTCTGCAATAAGGGTAGTGTCATCTGCATATCTGAGGTTATTGATATTTTTCCCAGCAATCTTGATTCCAGCTTGTGCTTCATCCAGCCCAGTGTTTCTCATGATGTACTGCATATAAGTTACATAAGCAGGGTGACAATATACAGCATTGACGTACTCCTTTTCCTATTTGGAACCAGTCTGTTATTCCTTGTCCAGTTCTAACTGTTGCTTCCTGACCTGCATATAGGTTTCTCAAGAGGCAGGTCAGGTGGTCTGGTATGCCCATCTCTTTTAGAATTTTCCACAGTTTATTGTGATCCACACAGTCAAAGGCTTTGGCATAGTCAATGAAGCAGAAATAGATGTTTTTCTGGAACTATCTTGCTTTTTTGATGATCCAGCTGATGTTGGCAATTTGGCCTCTGGTGCCTCTGCCTTTTCTAAAACCAACTTGAACCTCTGGAAGTTCACGGTTCACATATTGCTGAAGCCTGGCTTGGAGAATTTTGAGCATTACTTTACTAGTGTGTGAGATGAGTGCAATTGTGTGGTAGTTTGAGCACTCTTTGGCATTGCCTTTCTTTGGGATTGGAATGAAAACTGACCTTTTCCAGTCCTGTGGCCACTGCTGAGTTTTCCAAATTTGCTGGCATATTGAGTGCAGCACTTTCACAGCATCATCTTTCAGGATTTGAATTAGCTCAACTGGAATTCCATCACCTCCACTAGCTTTGTTCGTAGTAATGCTTTCTAAGGCCCACTTGGCTTTACATTCCAGGATGTCTGGCTCTAGGTGAGTGATCACACCATTATCTGGGTCGTGAAGAACTTTTTTGTACAGTTCTGTGTATTCTTGCCACCTCTTCTTAATATCTTCTGCTTCTGTTAGGTCCACACCATTTCTGTCCTTTATTGAGCCCATCTTTGCATGAAATGCTCCCTTCATATCTATAATTATCTTGAAGAGATCGATCTCTTGTTTTTCCTATTCTGTTGTTTTCCTCTATTTCTTTGCATTGATCACTGAGGAAGGCTTTCTTATCTCTCCTTGCTATTCTTTGGAACTCTGTATTCAAAAGGGTATATCTTTCCTTTTCTCCTTTCCTTTTGGCTTCCCTTCTTTTCACAGCTATTTGTAAGGCCTCCTCAGACAACCATTTTGCTTTTTTGCATTTCTTTTTCTTGGGGATGGTCTTGATTCCTGTCTCCTGTACAGTGTCACGAACCTCCATCCATAGTTCATCAGGCACTCTATCAGATCTAGTCCCTTAAATCTATTTCTCACTTCCACTGTATAATCATAAGGGATTTGATTTAGGTCATATCTGAATGGTCTAGTGGTTTTCCCCACTTTTTTCAATTTAAGTCTGAATGTGGAAATAAGGAGTTCATGATCTGAGCCACAGTCAGCTCCCAGTCTTGTTTTTGCTGACTGTATAGAGCTTCTCCATCTTTGTCTGCAAAGAATATAATCAATCTGATTTTGGTGTTGACCGTCTGGTGATGTCCATGTGTAGAGTGTTCTCCTGTGTTGTTGGAAGAGGGTGTTTGCTATGACCAGCGCGTTCTCTTGGCAAAACTCTATTAGCCTTTGCCCTGCTTCATTCTGTACTCCAAGGCCAAATTTTCCTGTTACTCCAGGTGTTTCTTGACTTCCTGCTTTTGCATTCCAGTCCCCTATAATGAAAAGGACATCTTTTTTGGGTATTAGTTCTAAAAATCTTGTGGGTCTTCATAGAACCGTTCAACTTCGGCTTCTTCAGCATTACTGGTCAGGGCATAGACTTGGATTACCATGATATTGAATGGTTTGCCTTGGAAATGAACAGAGATCATTCTGTCATTTTTGAGATTGCTTCCAATTACGGCATTTCAGACTCTTCTGTTGACTATGATGGCTACCCCATTTCTTCTAAGGGATTCCTGCCCACAGTAGTAGATATAATGGTCATCTGAGTTAAATTCACCCGTTCTAGTCCATCTTAGTTCGCTGATTCTTAGAATGTCGATGTTCACTCTTGCCATCTCGTGTTTGACCACTTCCAATTTGCCTTGATTCACGGACCTAACATTCCAGGTTCCTATGCAATATTGCTTTTTACAGCATTGGGCCTTGCTTCTATCACCAGTCACATCCACACCTGGGTGTTGTTTTTGCATTGGTTCTGTCCCTTCATTCTTTCTGGAGTTATTTCTCCACTGATCTCCAGTAGCATATTGAACCGGAAAAATAACACCTGCACAGATCAAGCTAATCACAACAGCATGTCTAGCCAAGTAAGTGATGCTGTCCTTGTGCACAGAGATCCCATTACACAAACTATTCTCCTAAGTGAGGGAATTTTTCCCTTAGAAATTGCTCATTAGAACATTGGGACCTCATGCGTCATGTTAAAGATCCATAAATGTCCTCTCAATGGAGAAGAGAAGATGCATGATCGTATCCACCCTATATCTGCATTGGCTGCTTCTGATCAACAGATTGTCATGATGCATGGCATCGTGGAATCCTGCTCTGGTGCTCCAGAGACAGCTGAGAAGCCTCATGGGAGCCTTCTTCAGTCATTGCTACAAGGACTAAGATACTAGGAGATCAGGAACTCAGGCTTAGGATTTGACAAAATACCCTCATCTCTAATTGAAACGATTTATTTATGTAGTTGGTACAAAGTATGCATGAAATATTGCATGACTGAGTACATCTTCTACTGTTAAAAAAATAAAAGCACCCACTTTTGGTTGTGAGATGAGTAGAATTCAGAATCTAACAATGTTGTAGTCTTCCCTTTACTTTGCCAATGCAGAATTTCTTCAGAAAGGGATCTAATATAATTGTTAAGAATGTGCACTCTAGAGGCAGACAAATCTGACTATGTATCCCAGTTTCCTCAGTTTTGACCCATGGCGCCTCAGGCAAAGTTTAACCTCTGTGATTTTATTTTTTCTTGTATGTAAAATGGTAATTCTCCAGCTACCAACCAAATAGGGTTATTGTGTAGGAACAAAATCAGATGATGTTTGGACAGAGTTCCTCACAGAATTAGGCATATAACAAGTACTCAGTAGGCATTAGTTGAGTTGTTTAGTCGCTAAGTCATGTCCGATTCTTTGCAACATGACTTAGGCAAGAATACTGGAGTGAGTTGCCATTTCCTTCTCCAAGACATTAGTTAGCTATCCATTAACAAACATTCACTGTTATAATACCACTAGAAAAGGGCAAATGTTACTGACATCCCAAACAGAATACGACACCATGTAGTTCCCATGTGTCTGTTTTCGTTTTTTTGCTTTAAATAGTCTCATCTTCCATTTTGCCCTTGATTATTTCATGCAGGCACTTCGAGGAGAAATTGCATCTCTCAAAGAGAATGTAAGCCACGTCAATGACCTTGCTCGCCAACTCACCACGTTGGGCATTCAGCTGTCACCATATAATCTCAGCATTCTGGAAGACCTGAACACCAGATGGAAGCTTCTGCAGGTAGGCACATTATAAACATTGCAGTTACTTCTCTCAATAAGACAATATACAGATAAGGCTTGTTTGTAAGGAACAGTGCAAGTAATTTCTTCATATGATACTCATGATAATTTGTGAGTGTATGATATTTTGTATTATTTAATATTATCTTATTTCTTTTTTTAAGCATATTACTATTAATTTTTAAATGGCTTAAAGTTAGACTTTCCTATATCTTGTAATTAACATGAAAGATAATACTGAATCATGCTTTAAGAACTAAATTACTGGCATGCCATTACTTTGTACTATCATAACTTGGATTTTTAAAATGTCTTTCCTTTTGGAATCCTAATTTAAAACTAAAGTTAATGGTAGGACACATTCTAAATCTTTCAAAGAAAGGATATCCTACCATAAACCAACTCATGGAAGTTTTTCATAGTAAATAAAGAGAATGTAATTGTGCTCAAGGTCACGCTTACTAGCTATGGGACCTTTGGCAAATTGACTTTTCTGTGTCTCAGTGTTTTATCTGAAGGAAATGGGAATGTTAAATGTTCCTAAAATATTGGTCTTTGGTTAGGATGAGTAAGTCAAAATAATGGGACGTGCTTAGTACAGTATTAGCTACATAGTAAAAAAAAAAACACTGTGAATTCTAGTTCTTGGTGTTACTGCAGTTATAATTGTTATTATTATAGCATACAGATTTTGGAATCAGACTTACTTGAAGTCACTTGACCTCTTTGCTTGTCCATTTCCTCATCTCCAGCATACTTGCTATAATATGGAAGGGACTAATTGTTGTAGATTTATTGGTACAGTACCTGGCTAATAGTAAGAACTCAGACAATGGAATGGTGAAAGAGGTGTGTCTATACTTTCCCTTCATGAAGGCTACCACTAAACCCCCACCCCTGCAACTGGTTTGATTATAGAATTAAAGAATCGTTTCTTCTCTTTTTCCAGTTTCATAAGATGCGCAGAGTATGCTCCTAGGGACAGAGAGGAAAGAGGAAACTGGGTTTTAAAATATTTGCTTTCAGTGTTTTAGTAAAAAAAAAAAAGATAAACCAGATTACTTTTCCTATGTGCAGTCCATTTAGCGATGTGATTGAAAGTCCTGTTGAAGAATTGTTAGATCTTTAATAAAAACAAGACCTCTCGAGATCTCATATAATTTAATTTTTCTTGTGATGAATAGTCTTGAAATATAAGTGGCATTGATTAAAGCCAGACAATATAGTTAAGAGATTACACGCATTTCTATGTCTATTTGCTCCATAGTGGTTATATACTATTAAAATCTTATCAGTTTCATCTTTAGTATATTTTTTTCATTTTAAACATAAATAAGGAAAGTAATAAATGTCCAAGGAAAACCAATTGTCGCATTTGTTCCTTTCAAGCACTCTTGAACCATTATCTTAACATTACTTTTAGAGAGCCAAATGCCACATTTACTTTCAGAATGTGATATAAATTTATGAAAATGACATGTAATTTTACAAATGAGATAAAAAACATTATTACTGATAGGAAAAGAAAGTATAAAAAAATCAGCGTGAGTGATCCATCATAGTTGTACTATTTATTTAAATATAAAATATGAGAAAATAGTACAGTTTGATTTTATCCATTCTTTAAAATGAATAAGGGACTTGGTTATAAATCTAGGGATGTACATAAAGAAGATAGGGTGTTGTAGCAAAAAAAAAAAAACTGTAGGAGTGAATGATAGAACACCTAACTGCAAACTGAAGCTCAGCTATTATTTGACCATATTATCTTGGGAAAGCCATTTGACCTCTCACAGCTTCCATTTCCACATTTGTAAAACAAGATAATGCATTTTGTCTTAGGTCACAGTCCGTTCAGTCCTGATTCTGTATGTGCATATCTGGGGGAGATCCACATATGTTGGAATTTAGTTTAGAATCAGTGGATTTGCTTCCTCTTCATAATACAAATGTGACTGACTGGAATTGTATTCCTTCTTCTATTAGTATAATTCTAGCTTTTAAAACCCTCGTCCCCAAACACCCTTATAGACAACCTTCTCATAGTAAATGGTTCAGTTTGTGGTATATGCTCTTATTGTGGCACATTCCACATGTTGCTGTTTTTTAATGTGACTTTAAAAGTAGACTTAAGTTTTTTTTTAGCAGAGAGGTGATAAATTCAAGGTTTTGAGTTGCACATAGCTGAGTCAGCTTGATTCCATTCTTTTCTCTGACCAGAATCTAACCACTCTGCTATATTATAAATGTGAGTACTTGTTCAGAAAAGGAACAAAGCAAGAAATGAGTTTCACATCCTATCCCCATTACTGGAAGAGCAACTCATACAACCTATCGAGAGCATTGTCCATTTAGAAGAATGTGTGGGAGACTAAAGGATTACCCGGCTTCTGTGAAGGGGAGTGTAAGCCCACCATTATTGTGACATTGCGTTAATTCATTCACTTACAGTGCTATGTCATGATAAAAGTGAGAGTTCATCTTTGCTTCTGGGTTTGCTAAGACAAAGAAAAAGTAAGAATGGAAAATTGGGGTAGTGGGAGGGTAGATACAAGTCTAAGAAAAAGAGTCTTACATTTGAGCAATAGTGTAATTGAAGAAGTGGAATGCCATACTACCAGGCTATAGATACTTGATATCAGAATATCCTGGGTTTGCCTTTGGGGCGGGTGGGAAGGCTGTACTGTGTCTTTTTGCTGTGTGCGAGCTTTTCTCCAGTTGCAGCAAACAGGGGCTACTCTCTAGTTGTGATGTGCAGACTTCTTATTGCGGTGGCTTCTCTTGTGGAGCACAGTCTCTGGGATGCAAAAAAGTGAAAGTCAGTCAGTCGTGTCCAATTCTTTGTGACCCCATGGACTGTAGCCCGCCAGGCTTCTCTGTCCAGGGAATTCTCCAGGCCAGAATACTGGAGTGGGTAGCCATTCCCTTCTCCAGGAGATCTTCCCAACCCAGGGATCGAAGCCAGGTCTCCCTCATCATAGGCATTTTCTTTACTGTCTGAGCCACCAGGGAAGCCCAGGGATTCAGTAATTGTGGCACACAGGCTCACTCGTGGTTCAGTTGCTCTGCAGCATGTGGAATCTTCTGGGACCAGGGATCGAACCCATATTGCATTGGCAGGCGGATTCTTATCAAGCCACCTGGGAAATCTGTCCTGGGGTTCTTACATGGGCCATTAATTTTTACTTTAAAAAAAAGTCATGCTGGTTTTCTAGCTGTATGTAATATCTCTCAAAGTGTTAGAAACAGATAAACCATGTAGATCTGAACATCAACAGCAGGGTAAGACCCAGTCACAGAATATCTGTACATAGAAATAGAACGTATAGGGAGTTCTGGACTTATATTGAATCCACAAATATAAATATAGAGCCATTGCTTTGCCCATTTGAAACTCTCTGTGGGAATAAAATCCTGTTTTCTCCCTCAGAGTGGGCACGTTGGTGTGGATGTTTCTATGACACCATTGGACAATGTGTTTTTGGCAAAGAAAAGCATTCTTCCTTGTAATAGCAAAAATTTTTCATGTGCATTGTTTCACTTAATCCTCAAAACGTAATGATTATGAATTATGATTACATAATATCATTGTGTCCTTGTAAAAGTAAGGAAACAGACTTAGAGATGATAAGTGACACATTCACAGTCACACAGCTTTTAAACGGCAGTCACAATCTAAATCAGATCTGAGCTGCAAATCCCTCCTCTTTTTGTCGCCTCATCTCACAGTGGACTTAACAAAGTCATACTTTAGAGCTGTTTTGGGCAACACAATATTTCACTTTTTTTTTTCATGCTTCCCCTCGTTTTTAAATGATCCTCGGGGATATTAACTTTGAAAGCTTCCTTTGCAAACCAATGGATTAATGAGCCCCAGTTCGTATACTCCTTAAAATCACACCTGTCGTTTCAAATATAAAATTATAAAGCATTATATTTCTCATTGTCTTTAGAACTCAGCAATTGTACTAAAAGCAACCAAAAGTGAATTTAATGAGTTAGCCTTTAAAGTGGAACCAGTGTTAATATCTGATCCAGGAGAAATAAGCATTGAAACCAAATGGGAAGAAAATTAAACTGATGATAAACCCTTCTAATTTTGAAGCAGTGCACATACTTTTAGTGCCGAAGTTATTCTCTTCAGTCACCAAACACAAGTACTATAGGGAATATTCTATAAGAAAGTATGAGAGGGAATATTCTATAAGAAAGTACTACTAGGGAACGTTCTACCCATTTCTCACCCTCATGAGTAAACCCATGAATAGGAACAGAAGCTGAAAATACACTTTAATATAAAGAGTAAATGCTTTGTTGACTGTAGGATGTATGAAATGTAATCACTTGAAAAATATTAAATATGAAGACATTTCTCTGTGTGACATTCTTTAAATATGTTTAAGAACAGCATCATGAATTATGTATGTTTTTAAAGGTTTCCTAAAAGTTTTCCGAAGTCATATGGACAGTTCTGTACTCTATCTTCACATCTTTGCGGTAACTGGATGTCACGGGGATCTAGACCCTCATCTTCTCTACACTCCCTTCCTTCTTTCATTCTTTGCTTCTTCTTTAGTTGGCACTGATTAAGCAGCTACTGTGTACCAAGCAGACATCGTCATTGTCATATCTGGTCCAAGGACATCATGACCAAAACTCTCTTCACCACTTGTGCCAACTTAAGCAAAGTTTTATAGATAAATTTTCTTTCATTACTTCCATAATGTCCCACCTTCCTTCCCTTTCTCAGCTTATAAACTATATATATATATATATATATATATGCTATTGTGACACTAATACTATAAAAGTAGTACCTTTTCAGATCTCCTATTTACAAATTCTGCAATAGTTTCTGACTGAGAGTTTGATCTCCATAATCAGATTAGCAAGATTCATGGAAGGAACCATATTTAGCTGGGCAACAGAAATATTTTCATGGCTTCATTAAAAAAAAACTAAACAAGATTTTTAATTAAAAAAATTAAAAATTCCAACAGAGCAGTTTATGTTCTTTACTTGGGTGGGAGAGGTTTTTCAAGCAGGCTATCTCTCATGCTCTCTCTCTGTCCTTTTCATTATTGAGCACATGATTTGATGATCCTTTAAATGCATTGATGGATTTTGAACATTTTCCTCATGTTCTTTTTTTTTTTTTTAAGGATCTTGTACTAATCATTTTATGTTGTGCTTTATGGGGTCCCTTCTAGGTAGGCAGTGTAGGTGACCTGGGCAGATTCCTCTTAGAAATAATGTGGACCCATTACCAACTGAGGGCTTCGCTGGTGGCTCAGACAGTAAAGAATCTCCCTACAATGCGGGAGACCTGGATTTGATCCCAAGGTTGGGAAGACCCCCTGGAGAAGGAAATGGCAGCCCATTCTAGTATTCTTGCCCGGAGAATCCCATGGACAGAGAAGCCTAGCAGGCTACAGTCTATGGGGTCACAAATAATTGGACATGACTGAGCAACTAACACTTTTTTGTATCCACTGAGGGTTGGTCTACTGCTATCTGCTTTGCATGCCTTTCCTGGACTTTTTCTTTAACAAGACCAGAAATGATTCTCCTTGTGGTTATATCACAGAACTCAGTAGAAAATGATGCGTCTGTGGCTATTCTCAAAGGAAATGTTTTCCTGCATCAGTGGTTCTAAAATGTTCATGACACCAGAAGACTTACTAAAACACAGATCACTGTGTGACTGCTGTGGATGGGCGCCACTTGGGGAGTTTCTGATTCAGTAGGTCAGGGATGGGGCCTGAGATTCTGCAGTTCTAACTAGCTCCCAAGTGAGGCTGATGTTGCTGATCCAGGGCTCACACTTTAAGAAATGTTCTTCTATATTAAGCACTTGCTGAGTACAGCTAAGTTTAAAAGATTTTTTTTAATAATTACACACACACACACACATATATATATGTGTGTGTGTATGTGTGCTAAGTTGCTGCAGTCATATCCAACTCTTTGTGACCCTATGGACTGTAGCCCACGAGGCTCCTCTCGCCATGGGATTCTCCAATAAAAAACATCTCATGGTACCTTGCACCTTATATATAGATATAAGTATGTATATATATGACTGTGGGGTTAGACAGTGGGAAATAAGTATAATGTCAACAGAAAATTCTATATTAGAGGAGTGTTACAGTGCTACAGAAAGATGGAGACCCAAGCACGTGACTTGTCTTTGAGCTGAAAGAAGAGGGTAAAGGGAAACTTAGTAGATTCCTGGTAACACCATATGAATTTGTAAATCCAAAACTGTGAATATGGATAAATGTAATAAACATAATGTAAATATGAATTTAGAGTTACTGTATTTCATGACACATGATCTAGAACTATGCTTTCCACTCTGATAGCTACATGTGGATACTGAGCCCTTGAATGTAGCCAGTCCAAATTGAGGTGTGTTGAAAGACTTTGTACCAGAAAAAGAATGTAAACTATCTCATTAATATTTTTATACTGATTATATGCTGAAGTTATAATATTTGATATACTTGGTTAAGTAAAATATATCATATAATTAATCTCACACATTTCTTTTTTTTTATTTGTTTGAAGTTAGGCATTTCTCTTAAAAATGAACACAGTGAGCCTGTAGCTTCAAGTAAAACAACTGACAGTGTTTGTTTCTTTTTTACTTTTTTAATGTGTCTACTAGAAAATTTTAAACAGTGTATGCAACTCTCGTTCTATTTCTGTTGGATAGTACTGGTCTAGAAAGTAGTTCTCAAAACCTAGCATGGATAAATGTCACCTGCAGAGCTTGTTGAAACACCCCTCAAAATTCAGTAGGTATTGGTTGGAGCCTATGATTCTGCATTTCTGTCAAGTTCCTAGGAGATGCTGTTGATCTGTGACCACCTGTAAATTCATCCTCAAACTGTGGGTCACAGTTTTATAGAGAGGTGTGGAAATATAGTTTTGCATGAAGCTCCATCTGCAGTTTCAGCACACAATTGTCTTGCCCATATACCAGTTGTTATTCAGTTACTGAGTTGTGTCCGACTCTTTGTGACCCCGTGGACTGCAGCACACCAGTCTTCCCTGTCCTTCACTGTCTCCTGGAGTTTGCTCAAACTCATGTCCATTGAGTCGGTGATGCCATCCAACCATCTGGTCCTCTGACTCCCCCTTCTCCTCCTGCCTTCAATCTTTCCCAGCATCAGGGTCTTTTCCAGTGAGTTGGCTCTTCGTCTCATGTGGCCAAAGTATTGGAGCTTCAGCTTCAGCATCAGCCCTTCCAATGAATATTCAAGGTTGATTTCCTTTAGGACTGACTGGTTTGACCCATATACCAGCATTTTTCATAAATTAGTAACTGCAATTGTGTTACTAAAGTCATATAGATTTTTATCAGCTGATCACTTTTTCAGAATTAACAGATATTAAATAGTACTTTAATCATGTGGGGATCCTCTAATTCTTGGAAAGTTAATAAGGGATCCACGGGATTGAAAGACTGAAAGCCACTATCCAAAAATACTGTGGGAAAAATTACTAAAACACATTCTAAACTGTAGGTAGCTTCTATAAAAAGGTTTCAACTAGAACATCAAGTTTGATGTGCCTGTGGGCAGTTTTTGTTTTTGTTTTGTTTTTTAAGTGGAGGATAAAGGAAATGGAAAGAACAAAGGGAAAAGAAGAATGTGTTTGTTTTAGAAAAGGTTAGATCACAGAAGGATTTGTTGACATTAGGATTAGATTGACCTATGACAAAAAGGACAATTAGATTCAAGGAAAATATCTTTTCAGTAAAGAAAGAACAATCATTTATGCTGAACCTCATCTCTGTTTAAAAAAAAAAAGAGGAAGTGAACAATGTCCTTTAAATATTTAAAGGAATGTGTAAATCTGAATGTCCAGTCTAGTTGCAGCGCTTAGAACACACTTGGGGCAAAGGGCAATGTCAAGCTTATGTACATTTTCCTCAGTCAATGTGGCTTACAGTTTTTTTACAGCTAATTGTACTTTAAGTCGAGAGGAATGATACTGAAATTGCCCAGGTAACCCTGAAAGTAACATAGACCAGATGTTCCAGAGTCCATCCTCCCTTACCCCAAAGAAGAATCTAGTTTTCAGAGGCATACTTTATTTTGTCAAAAGCCACCAGGATGTGCAGGACTATAGGGAGAAAAATGAGGTCAGGAGTGTGACCAAACAGTTTTATGAGGTACAAAATGAGAATGCAGCCAGTAGGAGCCAAAGAGATATTTATCAGTTAGAGAGCATGCAAGGCATATTCGTTGTTTAGAGAGTGTATAAAGTGAACCCAAATCATCATAAGATACTGATTTGGTTACCTGAATGCTTGATCTTTCTGGACCACTTACTTTCTGATTTGTTTTCATAAGGAACACTTTTGGCTAGTTCTGAAACTAGCTACTATGGCAATACACATAACTGTTTCATTATTGTTTTCAAAGATGGACTGGGTTCCTGTTAGATGTGTTCAAACAGCACTTTTCTGTATGTATGTATTTCTCTTAGTTTTTCGATCTCTTTAATTTCTCCCCAGAAACACACGTATAATGAGTACTTAAAATTGCCCCAATGCTCGTCTTCTGTTTCCTTCTCCCTCAGTGTGCAGCTGACATTTGCCCTTGGCTCACAATTCTCACTACGTTTTTCATTCTTCTTCTAAGTGTCCTTCTCGCTCCAGGCTGACCTCCCTTTGCTCACTGCAGCCTGACCTCGCCCCAGCCATTCTTCTGCATTTGTTTGCCCTGGCGGTTTGCATCTTTGCTTTTCTCAGTCTCCTGCTGCGTGTGAACCCCCCCACCCCCACCCCGCTAGCAGCTGCTCACATTTCCCAGGCTACGTCATGCACAACATTCAAAGAGCTGCTGTTTTCACATTTCCACCAGAGAGACGCCCCCTCTGCTTCCCTCCACATTCCTCTAGAAATAATCCCCATTCAGAACATATGAAAAGCTGCATGTTAAAGCCAACTCTGTAAGTTGGCCTGGAAGCTGGCTGGTGAAATTCCGAAATGCTATTTGTAAAGGTCAGTACCACAAAGGGCATTTTAAATTAATATAGGCCATCTTAAAATTTCTCGATTCTTCCCAATTCTGTAATGTCCTTAAAATCATCAGCATTATGACAGAAGTTCTCCCTTCAATTAATATAGTCATTAATCTCAGAGGTAGAGATGTGGTTGGAAAATATAAATTAGAAAGTGTTAAAAATACAGGTGGTTTTCTTTTGACACAAGGTCATACTTTTGGGGCCAGTGCCATTGCACCCTATAGATTTTGAGAATTGATTTTAGTCAGTGTTATGCATTGCTGAAATTAATCATGGATTGTATTCATGCTTTGAAGCCTCACAATCACCCTTTGAGGTAGATATTATTGGTATCCTCGTTTTACAAGTGAGGAGATTGAGAAACGAAAAGGTTAGGTTGCCTGCCTGAGTCACACAGTTGGTAAATGAGAGAACCAGGATTTGAACTCGGGCAGCCTGGCTGGCAGAGAAGGCAATGGCAAGCCAGTCCAGTACTCTTGCCTAGAAAATCCCATGGATGGAGGAGCCTGGTAGGCTGCAGTCCGTGGGGTCGCTAAGGGTCGGACACGACTGAGCGACTTCACTTTCACTTTTCACTTTCACACATTGGAGAAGGAAATGGCAACCCACTCCAGTGTTCTTGCCTGGAGAATCCCAGGGACTGGGGAGCCTGGTGGGCTTCCGTCTATGGGGTCACAGAGTCGGACACGACTGAAGTGACGCAGCAGCAGCCTGGCTGGGGAGTCTGTCAGAACAACTATCTATGCTGTACGACTTCTTTGCTCTAAAGTTAGACATGACAGTATTTCCTCTTCTTTTACAAGCCAAAACTTGAAGCAGAAAGTATAACTTCCTCCTAATGTTTATTAATTTGTCAGGAAGCACCTGCATTAAGAATTTAGGAAATGCAGATTTAAAGTAGGATGAGTTTGTGAATTTCAGACCACCATCTCTGGAGTAGCCTGCTGAGCATGGAGGCGGAATCCTTAAGACGAAAAATGAGAATCTCATTCACAGAACCAGGAGGACTTAATCATCAAGTTCTTCCTGAAGTGAGCTGAAATACACTTTCATTCAATACATAGTTTCCATTTAAGAAATATTTTTCTAGTCCCTACTCTGTGCCAGACTCTGTGCTATATAGTATGGGTGCAGTCATGGAAATAGTAAGAAGTCTCTGCCCTAATAGGGATTATAGTTTCTTGGAAAGACAGACATTTTAGAAGTTCCCATATATTAATAATAATTACAAATTGTTATGAATGTGATAAGAGAAAATGTTGGGCATATAGTGAGAACTTAACCTTGTGTGTGTATGTGCGTGTGTGTGTGTTGTGTGTTGTGGTGAGGATGGGCAGCAGGAAAGGCTGATCAGGAAGACTTCCCAGAGAAAGTGGCCTTCCAGCTGAAACCTAAAGGATGAAAACAGGTTAGCTAAGTGACTTTGCTATTCATCTGCAGCTTTTATCCTGAATGGCCTGAAGCTTAAAACTAACAAACTAAAAACAGAATAGAAAAATTCCAGTATGTAAATTTAATTACTAGGAATCATTTGAAGTAATGGACTGCAGAGTTAATATATAATTAAGTCACATCAAAAGAGGATTTCCTATCATATCTCAGACAGCATTTGGTTTCCTTGCTTCATAGTACTTAGGAAAATCTATAGCTATGTGTTTATTAAAAGTTTATCTCCACCACTTTGAATGTTAGCTCCATGAAGGCAGAGGCCCTAACTACCATATCTACTGATAATTGGCAGGTAGTACCTGTTACATAGTAAGCATGCAGTAAAATATTTCTTAAACTGCTGAATGCATGAAGTTGAGCAAAACTGCTGTTGAAAACCAAGTAGATAGTTATACAAAAGGGGGTGTATAGGAAACAAAACTATTATTTCTGAAGAAACAGTATTCATGTCTTAATAAGTTAAATAATTTTCAAAAATTCCAAAAAGAAAAATAATTAATCAAAAATTAAATGTGCATCCTTCCACTCTGTGGTGAACATGGTTCACTCATATTTTAGACCTTTATCAACAATTACTAATCTATGTGCTCTGATGAGATAGAATATACTTAATTTTCCTTTGAAGGAAAATGAGCTAGAGTAGCTTTTCTTCCTTCCCAAACTTTATTTTAGTTTAGGTGTATCTGCTTAGTCGCTCAGTCGAGTACAACTCTTTGCCACCCCATGAACTGTAGGCCGCCAGGCTTCTCTGTCCTTGGGGATTCTCCCTGTTCTCCTCCAGGGGATCTTCCCAACCCAGGGATCGAACTCAGGTCTCCCGCATAGAGGGCGGATTCTTTACCATCTAAGCCACCAGGTGTAATTGACATATAATTATACTCCTTTTATATCTACAACATAATGGTTTGATATTTGTATCTACTGTGAAATGATTAGCCCAGTTAGTCCAGTTAACTTTTGTTACCATACCTAGTTACAAAATCTTTTTTCTTGCAGTGAGAACTTCTAAAATACACTCTTTTAGCATCTTTCAAATATGTAATACAGTATTATTGACTGTAGTTGTCATGCTGTACATTACATCCCTGTGACAACTTATCCTACAACAGACAGTTTGTACCTTTTGACCCCTTTCACTTATTTCACCCACCCACCCTCACCTCTGAAAGCCACCAATCTCCTCTCTGTATCTGAATATTTATTTTTTTGTTGTATTTGTTTCAGATTTCACACATTAGTGAGATCACACAGCTGCCATCTTTCCCTGACTGATTTCACTTGCACATAATGCCCTCAAGGTCCACGTTGTCACAAATGACAAGATTTCATCATACGTTTTCTTTTTCTGTTCATCTGTCAGTGGTCCCTTAGGTTGTTCCCATGTCTCGGCTATTATAAATAATACTGCAATGAATTTGTAGAAAATATAGATGAATTTTCATTTTCTAGTTTACTATAAATAGAATATAGAATATATACTCTTTTTGGGTCTCTTTTCTTTTGGTCAGCATACTTATCTTGAGATTCATCCATAGTCTTCTACAAATCATTAGTTTTTTCCTGTCTGTGGCTGAGTAGTATTCCATTATGTGAAAATACTCCAGTTTGTGTGTTCATTCACCTTTTAGTGGACTTCTGGGTTGTTTCCAGTTTGGGGCTATTACAGATAAAGCTTCTATGAACATTCATGTACAAGTCTTTAAATGGACTTATGTTTTTATTTTTCTTGTGTAAATGTCTAGTAGACAGACAGCTGGATTATATGGTAGGTGTGTGTTTAACCTATTAAGAAACTGCCAAACTGTTTTCCAAAGCAGCTGTACCATTTTACATTCACACCAGCAGGGTATGAGAGTTCTAATTCTTTCATATCCTCCCTAAATTTTGATATGGTCAATCATTTACAGTTTAGCCATTTCAATAGATGTATAGTGGTATCTCATTGTGATTTTAATTTCCTTTTCCCTAATGTCTAATAGATGGGGAAACAGTAGAAACAGTGTCAGACTTTATTTTTGGGGGCTCCAAAATCACTGCAGATGCTGATTGCAGCCAGGAAATTAAAAGACACTTACTCCTTGGAAGGAAAGTCATGACCAACCTAGATAGCATATTAAAAAGCAGACATTACTTTGCCAACAAAGGTCCATCTAGTCAAGGCTTTGGTTTTTCCCGTGGTCATGTATGGATGTGAGAGTTGGACTGTGAAGAAAGCTGATCACCGAAGAATTGATGCTTTTGAACTGTGGTGCTGGAGAAGACTCTTGAGAGTCCCTTGGACTGCAAGGAGATCCAACCAGTCCATTCTAAAGGAGATCAGTCCTGGGTGTTCACTGGAAGGACTGATGCTAAAGCTGAAACTGCAATACTTTGGCCACCTCATGCGACGAGTTGACTCCCTGGAAAAGACTCTGATGCTGGGAAGGATTGGGGGCGGGAGGAGAAGGGGACGACAGAGAATGAGATGGCTGGATGGCATCACCGACTCATGGACATGAGTCTGAGTGAACTCTGGGAGTTGGTGATGGACAGGGAGGCCTGGCGTGCTGTGATTTATGGGGTTGCAAAGAGTCAGACACTACTGAGCAACTGAACTGAACTGAATGTCTAATGATGTAACCTCCAGCTTTCTTGATTTGTGTCTTTATATTTAATGTATGTTTCTTGTAGGCAGCATATATTTGGATTTTGCTGTTTGAAAATCCAATCTGACAGTCTCTTAATTGGGAATATTTAAACCATTTATATATAATGTGCTTATTGATCTAGTTTGGCATAAACCTGTCATCAAACTACTTATTTTGCCTGATCCCATTGATTCTTTGTTTGCTTGTCCCTCTTTTCTGTCTTTGTTTAGATTAATTGGAATTAATGAATCCATTATCTCCTACGTTGGCTTATTAGCTGTAATTCTGTTTTGTTATTTTAGTGGTTGCTTTAGGGTTTATAGTATATATCTGTAACTTATCACAGAGTATCTTCAAGTAGAAGTAGACCCCTTCACATATGATATAAGAAACTATTTTGTATTTCTGCCTTTCCTAAGTGTGTGCTGTTATTTGATCCCTTGGGGTCTTTTAAGATTAAGTGGGATTAGACTGACTGACAGTCTAGGACTCATTATTCCCCATTACTGAGACAAGACTATTCTGTGTACACTATCCAATGCCCTGTGAATCACGAGGCCTCCACTATGTTTGGTAGGAAATAGGCACTGTCCCCTGCCATATACGAGTGCTGGACCCTGTTTCTTCTAATCCTTCCTGGGGATTTTCCCCCCAGCTTCCTGTCGTTTCCTCACACATGTGTAGTCAGTGCATAGCTGTAGATCTCTAGGTTTCGCTCTCTGCACAGCTCTTCCTCTGTGGGCTTCCGTCCTATGAATTCTAGCTATCCTGGTCTTCTCTGACTCTCAGTTCCTTCCTCTCTGGGCGTCTGCCAGGATCTTCCTGGCTTCTTTATCCCCATGCTGTGGTCTGGAAACTCTCTCAAAGTAGTAATCTAGGACCGCCCTAGGGCTCACCTCATACATTTTCCATCTCCCAGGGATGTGCTTCCATGCATGATATCCACTGTCTTACAATGCATTGTTACATATATTTTGTCCATATTTTGTTTATTTCAAGGCAGAGGTTAAATTTGGTCCTTATTGCTCCATCTTGTTCAGAAGCAGGGGTCCTAAAATAGCTTTTGAAGTACTTGGTTTTTTCTCCCCCTTGATTTGGAGATGATATGCAAAGAATTTTGGAGGAAAACACATAATTAGTTGATAATGGGCAATCCTCCAGACACAGAGATGCTATTAGGCACTTACCAACATTGCACATACTTTGTTTTTCTTTCACAATAGCAGTGATTGCCTCGTACTGTGTCCATCATACTTTTTGCCTAGTTGTATTTAGGGCCTTTCTTTTGTAATCAAGTTGGCTAAGCTTCTGCAGGCCTTCATCTATATCTAAAGATTCTCACCAGGGCCTAAAACCAAAGCCATATAACAAGGTGCTCCAAGCATAAATTAGCCAATAGGACAGCAGTTAAATCTACTTTTTAAAAGAGCTGAATGTGTCCATGTGTTTCACTGCTTTATGCTATATCATTTAATGGCCAATGTACTACCATGAATGTTTTATCTGAGGAGAGATAACTGGCTTAAGTTGTTACCACTCATCAGTTCAGAGGATTTTAGTCCTGAAAGTCCAGAAAGCCAACCCTTGATTTGACAGACATCATATGATATGTCATAGTTCACACAACTAGTTAATAATGGAACCAGAACCTGAAACATGTTCTGTATTCTAACAGTGTTTCATTTTATTGTTAAAAATGCATCCTTCCATTTAAATATTCTATATTTTGAAACCTTTTAAAAAGGAATTGCTTATCCACATCCCACCAGTCTTGCAAGGTCCATGTGAAACAATGCGATAAAGACTGTGAAAGTGCTTCAGAAACTATTAAATACTATGAAAATGCAAGTTTTATTATTAGAATAGCTGTTCATTTCTGTGAAGCCTTTCTAAACTTCTTCAGTTTCTTACTTCACAGTATCTTTCCTAATACATTTGTTCTTCCTCTCTAAGAATTTAATCCTTTCTGCCCTGCTGGGTTGTAAAAAGGGCTTTCTTCTTTTCTAGAACTTAATGACATTTTATGGTATTATCCATCTAGTGGGTTCCCACTAAATATATGTAAATAAGTAAATAAAATTGAACCACATTTCTTTCTAGATGTATGGGGGGAAAGACTATTCTAATCCTTAAAAAGAAAGTGTTAGTTGCTCAGTCACGTCTGACTCTTTGTGACCCTGTGAACTGTAGCCCACCAGGCTCCTCTGTCCATGGGATTCTCCAGGCAAGAATACTGGAGTGGGTTGCCACGCCCTTCTCCAGGGGATCTTCCCAACCCAGGGATTGACCCCAGGTCTCCTGCATTGCAGGCAGATTCTTTACTGTCTGAGCTCCTAAGGAGCTCTTTAAAAGAAAAGGTACTTTCAAAGATTAGATATGATAACTTTTGCTCTTTTATATTTGCAATGAAATTGTTTTAATTGGTCTTATATTCAACCAATGCATCATATCTGCATCTCCTTGTTAAACCTGAACAGACTTCCAGGTTAACGTGAGCATTTCTAACAGCTGCCTATACTAACAAGAAAAAGAAGGGATGAGGGCAGAGTCGTGAACTTCAGATTTTTCCCTCTGAACTGTAGTTCCTTTCCTCTGAATTGGCATTCCTTTCCTATGAATTATAGCTTACATTTCTTTGATTTAGTCTTTCCAAATAGGTACTTCTGTTTCCATCAATAATATCTATGGAATTACCACTTGATGTGCTTTCTTTCTGTAACATAGGAAACTCACATATGTGGGTGGATTACTCTAGCCCTGGCACTTAGGAAATATTAAAGGTTTTTGAATTGTTTCCAACAAGTCAGGACTGCTAATTCTCAGGCACAGCTTTCCCTTCAGACTCTTTAAAGTTTTAGTGGCAATAAAGTTATCCACAGAGTTGGAGCTGTGGTGCTACCCTTGGAAATTCTAACGTTAGCCTTGACTTGACTCCATCATCCATCACGTATCTCAGTGTATTTCTGTGCAATATATAGAATTTTCCTTCCAGAGTTACCTTTCCTCTTTCTGAATGCTACCTGCTGCCTGTCTGCTGAGTGTACTCTGTTAAATCCTCTCCTTCTCCATGGGTAGTGACCCGTTACCTGCTGGGCACATTAGATGCTGATCCTGGTCACTGCAGCTTCCTTTCTAGCTTTTTCTGCTGCTACATCAGGTGTAAGAGTTCTCTGCTGGTAGTCAGGCTCGATCTCTGGGAAGGTGGGACAAGTTGTCCTCAGGCTTCAAAGGAGCATTGTTTAATCTCCAGGGTGCAGTGGAGACACTGTTATTTCCATTTTCCCAAATCTAATCCCTCTGTTCTATACACACACACACCCTTTCCCCTTGCTGGCAGAGACAGACCTGGCTTTTTCTGATCTACCTTCCTCCAGGTGACCCTGCTTACAGGGAGGGGCCTCAACCCTGGGGAATGAATAATGATAGCCCTGAGCTATGTCATGGTGATCCACTGGTCCCAGTCTCCCTGCCAAGGATCAGCCATGGGCATTTAATGTAATCTCAGGAGAAGGAAATGGCAACCCACTCCAGTGTTCTTGCCTGGAGAATCCCAGGGACGGGGGAGCCTGGTGGGCTTCCGTCTATGGGGTCACACAGAGTTGGACACGACTGAAGTGACTTAGCAGCAGTAGCAGCAGCAGCAGGCAATAAGATATTGACACAGAGTGAGGTCTGCTAGGGGAGCATCTGAGAAAGGTTTTCCTCACCCAGGGAACTAAACAGACATTCTTGACATTTTGGATGCTATGGCTACTTCTTCCCTATGTCTGGAATGCTCTTTCTCCAGCTATTTGTATGAGTAACTCGGTCAGTTTCCTCCAGTCTTGCTCAAATCTCAGCTTCGTAAAGAAACCTCTTTGAAAATTAAACCCCCTCTTTAAGCAGCAACCTGCCTTACCTCCTCCTTCCCAGTCATCTCCTTTCAATCGCCCTTACCATGTCATGGTAATTCTTCTACAAAGACACCCCCCCCCCACCACCACCACAAATCATGCCTCCAGTATAGCCTTCCACACTGAACCTGGGCTGACCTTATATTACAGATCAAAGGCAGAAGTGACATGACAAGATCCAAGCCTAGATCGGAAGAAGCCTTGCAGCTTCTATCTTGGTCACTTGGAATACTTGTGGGGGGAACTGAGCTACTGTGAAAGAAGTATGACTACCGTAAGGCTGCTGTGCTGTGAGGAGCTCTAAGCTAGCCACATGGAGAAGCTGTATGCAAAGACAAAAATTCATGGCAAGCCCCCAGCTGTTGCCTCCATCCTATGTGAGACACCAGATATGAGCAGGAAAAACTACACAGGGCATCCATCAGATCACTCTGGCTCCAGCTGCCATCTGACTGTAAAACACACAAAAGACCTCACACAAAAAGCACCCAGCTGAGGCCATAGTGATAATATACTACAGAATTAAGATATTTAATATGCCTATTTTATTGTCTGCCTCCCACCATGAGACAGCAAGCTTCAGGAAAGCCAGTAATCTTGTCTGTTTTGTTTGCTACCATGTCCAAAGCACTGAAGAACAGTTCTTGCTGCTGCTGCTGCTAAGTCACTTCAGTCGTGTCCGACTCTGTGCGACCCCATAGATGGCAGCCCACCAGGCTCCCCTGTCCCTGGGATTCTCCAGGCAAGAACACTGGAGTGGGTTGCCATTTCCTTCTCCAATGTGTGAAAGTAAAAAGTGAAAGTGAAGTCACTCAGTCGTGTCCGACTAGTAGTGACCCCATGGACTGCAGCCCACCAGGCTCCTCCATCCATGTGATTTTCTAGGCAAGAGTACTGGAGTGGCTTGCCATTGCCTTCTCCGGAACAGTTCTTAGCTTGGGAAATATTTACTGAATGAACAAATGAATGAATGAATGAACAGGAACTCAAGTAGCCTTTCATGAATATGTAGAGAGTTTACCTAAGGATTGCAGAGTGGAAAGATGGGAAGAACCTAAATTCTGATAATGCTGTTGTTCTCATCAATTACCCAGTCGTCTGCCCTGGCCTGTGACTTCCTGTTTAAGCCATTCTGTACTGAGTTTTCCATTACCTGTAGCAGAAAGGATTCCATCCGGCACCATGTCTTTCAGATCATTCTGATTTGGAGCCATAGGACTCAGATGTGACTGAAACAGAAGATGACCCAAGTGGCACCCATCCCCACCATGACATTCTCAAAACCACTCTTCTCATCACTGAGACTTTCCTACTGAGCAAAACCCCTAGTTTATAATATGTTCTTTCCTTAGTCCTTCTCCCAAGAGACCTTCTTGGTCTCCCTACAGCAGGTTTCTGGAGAGCCACCAATATCTTAATGATGACTGTAACACACTTCTGGATATATAAGTCCAGAACTGACTACAGCTTGAGCTTTGTCTCAGTCACCTATGTACCCATCCCACGAATTTGCCACACTTACCTGAATGTCTCAAACAGAAGCTGGAACGATGCTCCTCAAGCTGGAACCCCCGACTACATAGTAAAAACCAAACAGTATGCATTACACTCTTATTTGCAAAGAAGTATATAAAACTGGGAAAATAAGCAAGTAAACTGTCACTATTTGGTTAATGCTTGTATCCAGAAATCACTTTGGCATGAAATTCAGTACAATATTTTTTCAGTGATTTACATTATGCTAGACAGACGCTATTGGGCTGTAGGACAAAGATGTCCATGATACACACCCCCTTCAAGAAGGATGAACTACAAACAATACCATAAAAGCTCTGCTAGAGATTTGAGGGGGCAAAGTGATAGAAACTGGGAGACAGCAATTAATCTTGCCCCAGGGATGACATTTGAGCTTGAACTTGAACAGTGAGTAGTATTTCAAAAGGTAGAGGGAAAAGTGGAAGAGTTTTCTAGGAAGAAAGGACAGTATAAGCTAAAGTTTAGAGGTCCAGGGAAATCTGAAATAATTCAAGGCAGTTGGAGTCTGGAATGAATGAAGTGGGGTGTGTGGCGGGGTCGGGGGCAGTAGTAGCAAAGGCAAAATAAGGAAGATCAAAGTAAATGACATGTATGTCATGAGGGGAAAGGAGACAAATAGTTTCCTCAAATTCCCTTTCGACTTCTTATATTTGTTGCTCATGAGGAGACTCCATTACACTAACATGATTTTTACTTTTTTATTTTTTTTTTTTAGCGTATTTGGCCCAAGTAAACAAGGGACAGAAAGTTTTTAATGCAAAATATTCATTCAACCTGAGAGAGCATTGATGATTCCAGACCATTTAATGTTAAATATTTTAGAGTTCTACATTATTTCTCTTTGGTTGAGCAGAATATTTTTTTTTTCCTGCAGACTGAAAATATATTTTTAGTTTGTAACAGACTAATTGCTCCTGCTTGCATGCCAGTCTCCTGGTCATCAACAAGTTCAAGTTCAGTAGGTAGGAATCTGGCTTCTGAGAATGTCACCTAAGAGTCAAGGAATGCATGATTACGCCTGTAATTACTTGAGAGGGATTCTGAAATCCTGGTGGGGTTGATGGGGCCACCAGATAGCAGGGGTCAAGAATGTATAAGAGGTGAGGAATTCAGATTGGAGCTGCAGTGGGGAGTTACAGTAAACAGGTTCTGAATATAAAAGGACAGGAATTCAAGTTGACAGTTGAGAAACCCACATCTCAGAAATGCAAACCTCACTTAAAGTCAAAGGCTATTCGAAGTAGGACTTTACAATATATACACCAAGGCAAGAGCTAGTGTCTATTTACCTCTGTGGTCTGGAGCACAGGGACTCTCAGATGGTTAGCATGCTTTCAGCAGTCAATAGTAGCATGCCTGACTTAAAGGGCCTTATATTTGTTTTTCCCAGACTCTTCTGGTTCTAAGAAACACCAGGGGTTCTTGATTACCTTGCTAACTCCAAAGCCCCATGGCAAATCTGATTCAAGAGGTTGGGGAATTTACGTTTCAAACATGAACCCCAGTGGAATCCAGCATGTTTTGGAAATTCTAGAGACATCTGATAATCCAACACAGTGGTTCCCAAACTTTAGCATGCACCAGAATCACCTAGAGGGCTTATTAAACTACAGGCTGATGGGCTTCACACGGGGTTTCTGATTCACTTGCTGTTCTTGTTTAGTAGCTAAGTCGTGTCTGACTCTTGCGATCCCATGGACTGGAGGCCCCGAGGCGTCTTTGTCCACGGAATTTCCCAGGCAAGAGGACTGGAATGGGTTGCCATTTCCTCCTCCAGGGGATCTTCCCGACCCAGAGATTGAGCTCACATTTCCTGTATTGGCATGTGGATTCTTTACCACTGAGCTATCAGGGAAGCCCTTTGATTCAGTAGGTTTGGAGTAAGTAAGGTGTGCGGTTTTGCATTTCTAGTTAAGTTCCCAGGGGATGCTGATACTGCTGTGTTTAGGAACCATTCTCTGTGAACCATTGGCCTAACACAACCAGAAGTCCAAAGGTCATGAGATTTGGGGCTGTGAGAGTTGGACTGTGAAGAAAGCTGATCACTGAAGAATTGATGCTTTTGAACTGTGGTGCTGGAAAAGACTCTTGAGAGCCCCTTGGACTGCAAGGAGATCCAACCAGTCCATTCTAAAGGAGATCAATCCTGGGTGTTCATTGGAAGGACTGATGCTAAAGCTGAAACTCCAATACTTTGGCCACCTCATGCTACGAGTTGACTCACTGGAAAAGACTCTGATGCTGGGAGGGATTGGGGGCAGGAGGAGAAGGGGACAACGGAGAATGAGATAGCTGGATGGCATCACCAACTCGATGGACATGAGTCTGAGTGAACTCTGGGAGTTGGTGATGGACAGGGAGGCCTGGCATGCTGTGATTTATGGGGTTGCAAAGAGTTGGACATGACTGAGCGACTGAACTGAACTGAACCTCAGCAGCTGCACTGTATTAGGACTACACTTCAGCTTCTCTGCGAGTTTCTTGGCTTTCTCCTCATGATTCCAAGATGGCTTCCAGTTGCACCAAGCCATGTATCCTCAGACAACAATAATTAAGGTAGAAAAGGAATAAGATGCAAGGATAACTCCACATGGGGTATGTGTGGCTGTGTTGGAGCAGAAATAATTTCCCAGAAGCACCCTAGCATACTTCCCCTTATGTGTCAGCCAGAATTGGATCTCTCTGTACCCACTTTATACCAGGCATCAGCTACAAGGAATCTACTGTAATTGGGTTAGACCTGACTTTAACCATTCCTCTAGCACTGGTTCCATTGATGCCCACTCTCTGATCATCACTGAGATTCTTTACTTAGGAATAAGAAGTGTGAATACCTGTTAGGTAGGCAAATAGCTGGGAACATCACAAAGGGTTTCTGACACTAATGTGATGATAGGTAGATTCAGGGTTGAAAATATTAATACGGATCCTGGTAAGTAATAGATGCTACTAACTTTGTTATCACTGTTTGCAACAGACTTGTAGACTCATGAAGAATTTGGGTCTGCATATTGCAGGGCAAGTACCCTTTCAAAGCTCACTGTATACATGTAGTCATCTTGCTTTTATTATACCTGCATAGGGAATTGCAAGCTGTCCCTTCAGGTAATGAAATTTAGACAAGTTGGAACCTGTATAACAGCAAATCAATACTGAAGTTATAGGCAAAGCCTGTACTTATAGAAACTAACACATAGGATAGAAAGGCTTCGTGACCAAAATTTAACAAATTCCACATGGATGGGTATCCAGTGTAGAGAGCACACAGTGTACAGTGGTATGTCTTCTTATATGTTTGCATCTCTCTTCATTCATCTAGAATAGTGTATTTTTTGGTTAACAAACACATAACTCAGCCATGCCCTGTGTGTCCACGGCCAGTGTAAAATGGAAAGCCAAGTTGTTTATATGGGCTTCGTGTCATCCAGATGCTTCATTGACAAATGCATAAAAGGTCTCTCTGGAATTATAAGGAAAATTTCCTAAGTCTTCTACATTTCTTGGGTAGTGGAAGCCAGAGAATAATGCGAGACAATCTCCTGTTTTATTTTTGTTTCCTTTCAAGAACTAGCTTTTGTGCAGAAAATGAATAACTTTGAAAGAGGAGCTAAGCTGACAAATACACTTTCTGTTGGCTAGTATTAAAACTGCATGTTCTTTTTTTTCCACCCATGATTTAGTGGTAAGCTTGCCCTTTGCATAGCCAAACTGATGTCTGCCACGTTTGTAAGCCCCATCTGACCTGACCAGGTCATTGGTTTCAATGCCACCAGCTTGTGTCCAGTGACCCAGAAACAGAGTTTCAAAGATTGTGGTCTCTTGAGCTGGCACCCCATTCCATAATCACTAAGTTATGGTTACCCTGACCTTGTCCCCGAGAAGCCTGGACAGAGATGAAGCAACTCCACTACAATCCAGATCCACAGGGATAGCGCCTTCCCTGGGACAGATGACAGTTGTACACAGGGCAGAGTTGTGCATGATAAACAAAACAAGGGAAGCTTCCAGAGTGCTGTAGAGCCACTGATAGTTTGAGTATGCTGAAACCTTCAGCACGATGAACATGACAGCATTCCCCCCTACCCTCACCCCCCGCTTCCTTTAGTGGTGAAAATTTTGATTTTTTTTCTTCTGGGTTCACTGCCTGGAAAATAACAGAAGACTTTTGAGAGCCTCCGCCGGTAGAGGGTGCATTTCCCATGTGTGCACTGGGTCTCCGGCACCATGCCCTGGGGCTTCATGCTCTATACTTTTGTCACCCTCACATGCCAGGGTGTGACTGCTTACAGACCGTTGACTGTCTTCTCAGATGGAAGCAAGCAGTGGTTCGCCAGCAACTTTGGGTTGTTGCTGTTTTTGAGAACCGTGCAACTAACAGATGTTTGTTGTTGGCTCCATATCTACATTCTTTGAAAGCTGGAGAATCAAATTGCTGACATTCAGACAACACTAATTCCCATATCCAGGGAGCCTAATTTGCCATCCCTGAGATCCTGATTCCTGGTGTTCATGGGTTTAAAAACCATTTCAGTGACACAATATAAGAATGGGCTTGGGAGATGCAGTGCTGTCTCCACTAAAGATAATCACATTTTATAAACATCTGCGTCATTACTGGTATGATTCATCTCGAAGCTGTATACAGCTGTGTTTCCAGTTTCAATTAACAATCCCTTAATTGCATATCCATCTCATGTTACTAATTTAGTTAATTTATTCATAATTAAGAGTATTCTGTTTTCTACCAAGGTTTGTCGAGCTCAGAACATTATAAAGAGAAATATTTTAAGGAAGCATCTCCAAGGGATTTTGTTTCTTATAATCACATCACCGTAAAATGTCATTCACACGCCCAAAGGAAGATGAATTGCTAAGGGATTTTTTTCTCCAGTAAAATAAGAAGCCATGGGAAGCTGCAGTGTGTTGTATTTTTAAACCAAGTTAAATGCTATGTATTTTGTTCTTTTCTTTCTCCTTTCCTGACATCCTCTCAAAAAAATTATCATTTGATTTGGATTATTATTTAAGTATCACAGCAAATCCAGTTGCCAGTGCAGATAAAACTGTCATTACCCTGTCAGGTAATGGTGTCTCTTAAAATCTAAGCTATAAAATCTGTTCATTTCAGAGGACATTAAGATCACGAGTTTGAAAATTGCCAAAGTCTAAGCAAGTGGAATACGTCTTTGTGGAAAATGGGAGACAGATGATAACATGATCCCCAGCCGTTAATTCATTTTAGTTTGACTTTTTCTAGAAAAAATACATCTACCTTTGCAACCAGGGTCTTGCCTGGGTTACTCTATGTGTCAGTGTGTCATTAAAAGCAGCAGTAACAAAACATACAAGTTACACACTTTGTTTATTGTCCAAGAACTGCCACTTACAGCCTTGACCTGTCCTTATGCTTAAAAAAAAAAATCTCATAACTGTTGTGTTGCTGTTCAGTCGCTGTCATGTCTGACTCTTTGCAACCCCATGGACTGCAGCAATGCCAGGCCTCCCTGTCCATCACCATCTCCCTGAGCTTGCTCAAACTCATGTCCACAGAGTCGGTGATGCCATCCAGCCATCTCACTCTCTGTCGTCCCCTTCTCCTCCCGCCCCCAATCCCTCCCAGCATCAGAGTCTTTTCCAGTGAGTCAACTCGTCGCATGAGGTGGCCAAAGTATTGGAGTTTCAGCTTTAGCATCAGTCCTTCCAATGAACACCAGGACTGATCTCCTTTAGAATGGACTGGTTGGATCTCCTTGCAGTCCAAGGGACTCTCAAGAGTCTTCTCCAGCACCACAGTTGAAAAGCATCAATTCTTCAGCGATCAGCTTTCTTCACAATCCAACTCTCACATCCATACATGACCAGTGGAAAAACCATAGCCTTGACTAGATGTACCTTTGTCGGCAAAGTAATGTCTCTGCTTTTTAATATGCTATCTAGGTTGGTCATAACTTTCCTTCCAAGGAGTAGCGTCTTTTAATTTCCTGGCTGCAATCAGCATCCGCAGTGATTTTGGAGCCCAAAAAAATAAAGTCTGACACTGTTTCCACTGTTTCCCCATCTATTTCCCATGAAGTGATGGGACCAGATGCCATGATCTTCGTTTTCTGAATGTTGAGCTTCAAGCCAACTTTTTCACTCTCCTCTTTCACTTTCATCAAGAGGCTTTTTAGTGTCACCTGCATATCTGAGGTTATTGATATGTCTCCTGGCAATCTTGATTCCAGCTTGTGCTTCTTCCAGCCCGGTGTTCCTCATGATGTACCCTGCATATAAGTTAAACAAGCAGGGTGACAATATACAGCCACTGTTAAGTAGTCTGTAGATTCTACACAACAGAAATAACAAACCATCTTTTGACTTGCATGAATTCAACTGAAAGAAAAATCCACCACCCCTTACCCCTCTTCCCACTCTGGTAGTTTCCTTGACTGTGAAGAAATCTTGCATATTATTCACATATTCTTCCATGAGTTGAATCATCTGTTACATATTTTATTGACCCATGACTACATGCCTAGTATTGTGCTAGATCCTGGGGGTTACATGATGATCAAAAAGAGTGGTGATTTCTACCTTCATGGAGTTTTCAATCTAAAGAAGGACGCAGACATAACTCAAATAATCATCTAGCAAAAGTAAAAGTGCATTGCTCAGGGGAGCCAAGGAGACACAGTACATGATTAATAATGCCGTCTATTTTTATAGCCACCTAACAAGACATATGGGGTTCCCAGGTGGCTCAGTGGTAAAGAATCTGCCGGCCAGTGCAGGAGATGTGGGTTTAATATCTGGCTTGGGAAGATCCCCTGGTGGAGGAAATGGCAACCCACTACGGTATGCTTGCCTGGAAAGTCCCATGGACAGAGGAGCCTGATGGGCTATATAGCCCATGGGGTCACAAAAGACTCAGATACGACTTAGCGACTAAACAATAAATAACAAAAATAAGGCATACAGATGATTCTCAGTTAATGACAGTTTAGGTCTTGGAGCGATATTTTTGTTTCCCTGTAATTAGTTTCAATTTGTGACAAAGTTTAAGTTGTTTATTTCACTAGAAGCAGAAAGCACTAAGTGTCAGAAGGAGCTGATATTGTTGATTCAAAACACACATTTCCAAGTAACTGGTGGCAGAAAAGTGTGATCGTGTTATATATTTTATCCTAGCTCTTTTAATTCAGAACTCTGTTGTTCTAAAATTTTAATTTGTGTATCTAAAAGGGAAGACACAAGAACAGATGAAAGTGTCCCAAAGCGTCATGAGCAAAGGTTCATTTATTTTTACCATTTAGCCATTGGCTATCAACAATAACTTAAAATTTAGTCATGATGGAGAGGTAAAATTTTAAATATTTCTTGAAGTCTCACTTTATCCCCATCTCCATAATGTTTTTTTTGTCTCCTATGTGTTGGAGGTTTATTTGTCCATTTAACATCTTAAATTTGAACTAAACAGAATAGGAGTTTAAAACAGCTATGCCTCTCTTGGTTGGTAACAATTTTAAGTAACACTATAACCTATTATACAGGTCTATAGTCTTTAAGATAAGTGTTTTCTCAGCTCATTGAAGAATAAAGAATTTTTGAAGCCAGAAAAGACTAGAGACTGACTAAGCCAAACTCTTTAGTTATAAATTAGGAAATAAATTCTAGATGACTTAGCCACACTATTCTTGTTTGTTGAAAGCAAAATCAGAACTCAGACCCAATTCAATGTTGTTTTCGCTACACTATGTTTTTTCCTTATGAAAAACAATGGTATAGATAGCTTGTTCAAAAATTTATGCTGTTTATCTGAAAGGCAAACATGCCTGCTTATATCATATTTTGCCATTTTGCGATAATATACTTGGAGTATAGTTGATTTACAATGTTATGTATGTTTCAGGTATACAGCAAAGTGATTCCATTATACATATACATATATCCATTTTTTCAGATTCTTTTCCCATATAAGTTATCACAGAATATTGAATAGAGTTCCTTGTGCTATACAGTAGGTCCTTGTTGATTATCTATTTTATATATAGTGTGTGTGAAAGTGTTATTCACTCAGTAGTGTCCGACTCTTTGTGACCCATGGACTGGAGCTCACCAGTCCTCTCTCCATGGGATTTCCTAGGCAATAATTCTGGAGTGGGTTGCCATTTCCTTCTCCAGGGGATCTTCCCAACCCAGGGATCGAACACGTGTCTCCTGCATTGGCAGGTAGAGTCTTTACCACTGAGCTACTAGGGAAGCCCTTATATATACTAGTGTATATATGTTAACCACAGACTCCTAATTTATCCTGCCCCTTTTCTTTCCCCTTTGGTAACCATAACTTTGTTTTCTACATCTGTGAGTCTGTTTCAGTTTTGTAAATAAATCCATTTGTATCATTTTTTTAAAGATTCTACATGTAAGTTATATCATATGATATGTGTCTTTGTCTGATTTACTTAGTATAAAATCTCTACGTCCATCCATGATGCTGCAAATGGCATTATTTCATTCTTTTTATGGCTGAGTAATGGGAGTTGGTGATGAACAGGGAGGCCTGGCGTGCTGTGATTCATGGGGGTCGCAAAGAGTCGGACACGACTGAGCGACTGAACTGAACTGAATATTCCTTTTTAATGGATGAGTAATATGCACCACATCTTCTTCATCCATTCCTCTCTTAATGGACTTTTAGGTAGTTTCCATATCTTGGCTATTATAAATATTGCTGCAATAAACATTGTATCTTTATGAATTATGTTTGTCTCCACATATGTGCCCAGGAGTGGAACTGCAGAACCATATGGTAGCTCTCAATTTAGTTTTAAAGGAACCTCCATACTGTTCTCCATAGTGGCTATATTGGTTTACATCCCCACTGACTGTGTCGGAGGGTTCTCTTTTCTCCACACCCTCTCCAGCGTTTATTGTTTGTAGATTTTTTTGACGATGGCCATTCTGAGCTGTGTGACGTGATACCCTATTGTATTTCTGATTTGCATTTCTCTAATAATTACTGGTGTTGAGCATATTTTTATGTAGTTTTGGCCATCTGTGTGTTTTCTTTGGAGAATTCTCCATTTAGATCTGCTTGGGGCACTTTTCTGATGAGATCTTTAATTTAATTGTACTTGAATCTGTTTATCTAAATACACTGATAACTACATATAATAATTGCTAGAAATATAGATTTTAAAAGTACAGATGATTTTCACTATTGTATGACATTTTTCTTTAATAAAACTCATCCAGAAAAGATAACCATATTTAAATAAATTCTCTCATTTTTTTCAGAAATCATGGACTAAAAGTGTGGCATTTAGTCTTTATATCTCTCATTTGTTAATTTCATTTCAATGCTTATTTTACCCTCTATGATTTTGTGGTTCTATAAAGCATTTTTGTGTATTCACCCCCAAAAAAAATCCTCTTGAGAAAGTCAGTATAACTTAACCTGAGAAATATCTGGGCATTTTTTCGTGATCTCTTCAAAGGGAGGGAAACTGAAAGGCCACCTCAAATACCACCTCTGCTCCTTAGCATGATGCAGTTTCTTCCCAGAGCAGTCAGAATAGTAATACTTACCTTCTACTCAGCTATTTCACAACATTAACAGAGTTCAAGGATTCATGTGTTAATGCTGCACTGTGGTCTGTGTTTCAAACACAAGGAATGTCAGCTGAAATGAAACTTGATTTGAATCCTTGGATTTCAGGTGGTACTGGATGGGAGCAGAGTACTGATTTCAGGTTGAGATAACAAAGAGAAGTCAGTTGATGGCTGCATCCAGAGGACTCTTGTTAGAGTTAGACAGTGTGCCTTGGATGGATGGGAAGAAGGTCCCTGCCCTCATGGAGCCTTAGAATTCAGCGCTAGAGATGGGTTCAACATCTTATTGCATAATTATTTCATTCTAGTATTTTTTTTTTTTTTTTTTACTGCACTGGGTCCTCATTGCTGTGCATGGGCTTTTTCTAGTTGCGGCGAGTGGGGACTACTCTCTAGTTGCAGTGTGGGCTTCTCATTATGGTGGCTTCTCATTGCAGAGCGCAGGCTCTAGAGTGCACAGGCATCAGCAGTTGTGGTACATGGGCTTAGTTGTCCCACAGCATGTGGGATCTTCCCGTACCAGGGATTGAACCCGTGTCCCCTGCATCGGCAAGCGGATCTGCCACTGGACTACCAGGGAAGTCCTTATTCCAGTTTTAATAAGTACTGGAAAGGAGAAAAACAAAGTGCTAAGAGAGAATAATGCAGGGACCTGACTTGGTCTGCTAGGTCAGGAAGATTTCCCATGAAGTGATATTTTAGACACACACACACACACATGAATACATGCAGAATATATTCTGAGTGACTCTTATAAATGCAGTTTTTACTATAGGTTATGGTCAAAGTTTGGAAACTATTGTTCTCATAATTCCAGGGAGAGTAGGAATCATGTGACCTGTTTATCACATGCCTCCCCCAATAGTGTCTAGTAAAGAAATCAGTGTTGATAAGTGATATCATCTCAGTTTTCATGAAAAGCAGAAGGCCTTGAATTCACTGGAGGAGAGCTAAGTATCTGAAATGTTGGCATGAAAGTGTACACAGGGCCTGCACCTGGTATTCGAGGCAATCACAGCACTTCTTTTTGGATAAACTAAGAATTAAATGTCAGTGGAATAATTTGTGGATCATATTCTCATGCTTTTGTAAATAAAGAGAGGAAGGACAACAGATATAAATGGGGGCGTGTAAGTGTAAGACTCTGTGTGTATGTATAAACTACATTTTGCTTATCTGTTTGTGTGTCCATGAGCACTTGAATTGCTTCCAGGTTTCAGCTATTGTGAGTAATGCTGCAATGAATTCAGGTATAAAATAGCTCTTCAAGACTCTGCTTTTAATTCTTTTGGATATATACCCAGAAATTGGATTTCTGGATGATAATCATAATTCTATTTTTAATTTTTTGATGATCTGCCATACTGTTTTCCAGGGCTTCCCTGATGGCTCAGATGGTAAAGAATGCAGGATCTCCTCTACAATGCAGGAGACCTGGGTTTGATCCCTGCGTTGGGAAGATCCCCTGGAGTATCCACTCCAGTATTCTTGTCTAGAGAATTCCATGGACAGAGAAGCCTGGCTGGCTATAGTCCTTGGGGTCCCAAAGAGTTGGATACAGCTGAGCAACTAACACTTTCACTTTCATGCTGTTTTCCACAGCGACTGTACCATTTTACGTTCCCACCTACAGCCCACAATAGTTTAAATTTTTCCACATTCTCACCAATACTTGTTATTTTCTGGATCTTTGATGTTAGCTGTCCTTTAAACAGGAAGGAAATTCTAACATACGCTACAAACATGGATGAAACTTGACTACATTCTGCTAAATGAAATAAGCCAGCCATAGAAAAGACATATAATTCTACTTGTGAGAATTACCTGGAGCAGTCAAGATCATAGAGTTAGAAAGTAGATTGGTGGTTACCAGGGGCTTGGGAAAGAGTTATTATTGTTCAGTGGATAAAGAGTTTCAGTCTTACAAGATGAAGAGAGTTAAGGATATGGACAGTGGTAATGGATGCATGACATTAGGAATATATTTAATACCACCGAAGTGTACATGGTTAGGATGGCAAATTTTATGTGTATTTTCACCACAGTAAGAACAATTAAATAAAACGTGTAGAAGCCTTTTAGTTTTTAACCAGTGAAACACTGAAGGAAATTCTTGATATTGGTACACAAGGAGTCATGTGGACCTGGAGCAGTTATATAATTTCTGTGAAATTGACAATACAACTCCCTTGTCTTTCTCACCCCCTCAACCTGTCTGTTACTCTTACATCTAATTGCCCTGTATTGTGATCACCTCAGTATATATTCAGGATACTTTATTTGCAAGCCAGGCTTTTTTTTCCCCTAGAGGTCTCTGGAGAAACAAATTGTAATAATGTTTTTGCTGTATTAGCTGTAGATAGTTATATAGTAGTACTATAAGGAACTACTATCTACCTAATTATTTAAGATACAGAAGACATCCTTCCACTATGGACCTTAGTACTTTTGTAAAGATTTTTAAGATTTTTTTTTTAATATGGATCATTTTTAAAGTCTTTATTGAATTTGTTACAATATCGTTTCTGTGTTATGTTTTGGTTTTTTGGCCGTGAGGCATGTGGGATCTTAGTTCCCAGACCAGGGATTGAACCCACACTCCCTGCGCTGAAAGGCAAAGTCTTAACCACTGGACCTCTAGGGAAATACCTGACAGTCCTTAGTACTTTTGCATTCAAATTTTGAGTGAAACAGAATTTGAGAAATTATAGGCTTGGTGAGTTCTCAGGCATTAACTCAAGTAGGAAGCCTTTATCCCAATCACCTACACTTAACCCAGCACTTACCCCATTAATTTCTAATGTTGCTTGGAACAAATTAACATTCCTGGGATGCAAGCTCACTGAAAGAGCCCTGGAGAATGAGACAGTTCCTGGCTCTTCGCATTGACAAAGTTAAAAGCCTGTGTGGTAACACGGACCCCTGCTTCCTCTCAGTGTGTCTTTGAATAAGTTGAAGAGTAGCTAAAAGTAGAGCACTATTAGTTGAAAGCTTAAAAAAAAAGAAAACCCGGTTTATTTCAGTCTCTTTCTTACTAAGACCCCTCTTGTGATAGGGAAGTCAGTTGCGGAAATCACCTAGAGGTATTTAACAGTTGCACAAAAGATCCCTTGACCCCAAATATTTACCCATTTGCCACTCTGCATTGGCACTGTGCCTGAAATCCCACCTACTGTGAACTGACCTAAATCAAAATTCGGTCCTCTAGGCATCTTTGAGTCTCTTTTGTAAATCATGGAGATTCACAGGAAAGTTTGAAGTGGGTGAGGGGTGGCTGCCTCCTCACAATCTCAGATTGAAGTCTTCTATGGGAGAGGGGAAAGAATTTTCCTCCCCACCTTCTAGGTTCTTAGCTGAGAACCCCCTGTCCTAAAAGACATTAACAGGAGAAAAACAAACACAAGTTTAATAACATGTGTTCTTCCCTATATACATGGAGAGATCCGAGGAAATTGAGCAGCTTACCAAGATGAGCAGAGCCACTACCTTAAATACCATCTCCTGCTCAAGGTGAAGGAAGATGAAGGCTGCATGCGGGAGGCTAGTTATGGGAGGTTATCCAGAAAAAAAAAGGCTCCAATCCCTATGCCAAAAAGTCATATTTTGAGATGGCGTATCCTCCTCCCCTTCAGAGCCTATGAGGAGCTTTCATGATAAGCCAGTCTTCCACAGCACACACACATTGGTAATATTGATGGGTGTGTTACAAAGACCACCGAGGTTCATAGAGATATATAGTAGTTATAGTCTTTGGGCATTAGTCTTTTTATCTGTGATGAGGGTTGCACTCTGCTAGAGTGTAAATTCTTAATTAAGGTAACCAGTTGCCTCTAGAGTATGACGCTTGCACTAACCGCATAGGCAGAATGTCATACTATCTATGTCGAAGCATTGAAAATTTATTACAGACATTGTAACACCACCACTTAAATTCTAATAGTGGCCCTTTAAGCATGCAAAACATCCCTTTGAGATAGGGTCACCCCATTCATTGATCAATCAGTATACCTTTTAAAAAATTTTTTGGCTGGAGGATAATTGCTTTGCCATGTTCTGTTAGCTTCTGCTGTACAACCAAATGAATCACCTATAAGTATGCATGTATCCCCTCTCTCCGTCTTGAACCTCCCTCCCAACCCTCACCCCACCCCTTTTGGACATCACAGAGCCTGAGCTGAGCTCCCTGTGCTATAAAACAGCTTCCCACTAGCTATCTGTTTTACACATCAGTTCAGTTCAGTTCAGTCGCTCAATCCTGTCCAAGGCTTTGCGACCCCATGAACCGCAGCACGCCAGGCCTCCCTGTCCATCACCAACTCCCAGAGTCCACCGAAACCCCTGTCCATCGAGTTGGTGATGCCATCCAGCCATCTCATCCTCTGTCATCCCATTCTCTTGCTGTCAATCTTTCCCAGCATCAGGGTCTTTTCCAGTGAGTCAGCTCTTCACATCAGGAGGTCAAAGTATTGGAATTTCAGCTTCAACATCAGTCCTTCCAATGAACACCCAGGACTGATCTCCTTTAGGATGGACTGGTTGGATCTCCTTGCAGTCCGAGGAACTCTCAAGAGTCTTCTCCAACACCACAGTTCAAAAGCATCAGTTCTTTGGCACTCAGCTTTCTTTACAGTCCAACTCTCACATCCATACATGACCACTGGAAAAACCATAGCCTTGACTAGATGTACCTTTGTTGGCAAAGTAATGTCTCTGCTTTTTAATATGCTATCTAGGTTGGTCATAACTTTCCTTCCAAGGAGTAAGTGTCTTTTAATTTCATGCCTGCAATCACCATCTGCAGTGATTTTGGAGCCCAGAAAAAGAAAGTCAGACACTGTTTCCACTGTTTCCCCATCTATCTGCCATGAAGTGATGGGACCGGATGCCATGATCTTCATTTTCTGAAGGTTGAGCTTTAAGTCAACTTTTTCACTCTCCTCTTTCACTTTCATCAAAAGGCTCTTTAGTTCTTCATTTTCTTCCATAAGGGTGGTGTCATCTGCACATCTGAGGTTATTGATATTTCTCCCAGCAATCTTGATTCCAGCTTGTGCTTCTTCCAGCCCAGCGTTCCTCATGATGCACTCTGCATATAAGTTAAATAAGCAGGGTGACAATATACAGCCTTAACGTACTCCTTTTCCTATTTGGAGCCAGTCTGTTGTTCCATGTCCAGTTCTAACTGTTGCTTCCTGACCTGCATACAGGTTTCTCAAGAGGCAGGTCAGGTGGTCTGGTATTCCCATCTCTTTCAGAATTTTCCACAGTTTATTGTGATCCACAAAGTCAAAGGCTTTGGTATAGTCAACAAAGCAGAAATAGATGTTTTTTCTGGAACTCTCTTGCTTTCTCCATGATCCAGCAGATGTTGGCAATTTGATCTCTGGTTCCTCTCCCTTTTCTAAAACCAGCTTGAACATCTGGAAGTTCACAGTTCATGTATGGTCATATATTAATGTAAATGTACTCTCTCAATTCATCCCAGCCAATAGGTGGGCAGGGGGTGGGGGGTGGGTTGGGAGGCAGGATTGGGTGACTCAAAGCATCAGCATTTGTTAAAGCTTCGCAAGCAATAAGAAAGTACAGTCAGCTTTGTGACCCTTTACAGGAAAGGAATGGAAGGGAGGGATGGCCTTGTAAAGAGCGAAACCAGGAATAGAAAGTGATATCAAGATGTTAAATGTGTCTACAAGGAACTTTCCCTCAATCACAATTGAGACCCAGATTTTGATTATGATGTGAAGTTGGAAAAAGGCTCCTTCCAACTTGCCAGTCTCTACTAGAACCAGAAGTGTTACCTAACCGGGTTTATTTGCCCAACAAGCAGCAAACCAAAGTCTGAGATGCTGAGATTTTCAGCAGAGAAAAGATTTACTCGAAAGGAAGCCAAGTGAGGAGTTGGAAGAGTAAGTCTCGGACTGGCCTCCCCCAAAGGCAAGGGTCTTGGGGTATTTATGGTATAAAGAGGCAGGGGGATCTGAGGAAGGAGAAGCGGTGATTGGAGGCAAGAAAAAGGTGAAGTAATGGGTGTTCTGTGCTGGCGGATCTTAGTTAGATATACTTCTTCATGGGACGCATATTCTGAAGATGGTGGTGTGAATCCTGATCCAAGGGTAGAGTTTCTGGCCTTCTGATGTCAAAAAGCCATCCATCTGACACCCGAGCAGGCCCAGTTGAATAGTCACTGGTTTCAACTGGTTTCAACTGGCAAGACTACCTCCATGTCCCTAGGAAACAATTCAAGCAACCATGACTAGAGTAACCCAGACATCAGAGGTGTTACCTAAAGGGGGTGGTTAATCCCAGGGATGGGGGAGCCTGGTGGGCTGCTGTCTATGGGGTCGCACAGGGTCGGACACGATTGAAGCGACTTAGCAGCAGCAGAAGCAAGGAGTCTTGTGATATATTGTCTAAGATTTGTGAAGCTTGGAGAGAGTACAGTTTGCAAGAACAATTAAAGCAAGCTTGGTCAATGAAGGCTGGTTACAGGATATTATTTATTAAGCAAGTTATAGTTTAGGGGATCTAAGTGGTGACCACTCTCAGTTTCAAAAGGAATCTGGGAGAAGAGGTCAGAACTCCAGCCTGCACCTGACACCCCTCTTGACTCCATAAGAATCTTTGTTTCTTAAAGAAACATTTGCCTAATGAACTTTCAGGGATCTGGGGGATAGATCGGGGTAAATAAATAATATGTTCTTTTCAGATGGCTGAATACCATCTCCTGCAGAGCAGTTAGAATGACACCTGCCAGAATCAAATACAATTCTGAGAGGAAAGAAATGAGAGGAGCCTGCTGTTGGTAGACCAGCTTTGATCAGTGTGTTTTCATCTTGCATATGCCTAATAAGGGCTTCCCAGGGGGTGCAGTGGTAAGGAATCCACCGGCAAATGTAGGAGACAGGAGTGTCTTGGATTCGATCCCTGGGTCAGGAAGATCCCCTGGAGATGGAAATGGCAACCCAGTCCGGTATTCTTGCCTGGAGAATCCCATGGACAGAGGAGACTGGTGGGCTACAGTCCACGGGGTTGCAAAGAATTGGACACAGCTGAGCACACAACACAACAGCAGGCATAATAAATGTGGGAATTAAGACGAACGTTCTTAGTCCCTGGGGGAGTAACTTGCCTGGGGAACCCAGCCAGGATCCTCTGCATTGGCTTTTTGCTACCAGGGAGTTTGGCCCCAATACCAGGAAACCTGAATTCTGAATTGTTTCTCTTTAAAAAATGCCTTTCAGAGATGCCGTTAGGAAATCAGTATTGTTTAGAAAACGATAGCACAGAATTGTTCTAACCAGAGTACACCTTGTTCCTGAAATTAATTACCCAGAGCCTTAAAACAGTTCCTACCTTTTGACGATAGAAACCCTTTGAAACTATATTTGTCTGTGGTATTCACTGAAGCGCCTTAGATATAAAGAAAGTTATTTTCAGAGGAATCTTGAGCTAGGTTGTGTATGCGTGTATGCATACTTAGTATCTATTGGTTTTCCCTAAGGATTGTAGAAATCCCATTAACATACCAATTTCTTAAATAGTTACTGAAACTCCAGCTTTTCATATTTTCTTTTATAATATTTGGATGCATTTAGGTGAACTTGCAGCATTTTAATTATATCTGTATCAGATGAGCAGAAGAAATGTAAAAGGGTCTGGGGAGAGATTTAATTTTAGATAGAGGTATAATTAACAGCATTTGGAAAAACGAGTGGAACTTTAATTAAATGTCTCTACATTAATTTAGTCATTTAATTGAAAATGTATTGGGATAGCCCTTACAATTTATCACTCTCACACTTTGAGAGAAAAGGATTTTAAATAACAAAACGTCAGTGTAAGTCCTCTTATTATTATTATTATTATTATTTTGCTAGCTGCCCACCACCTGTCTCCTTGCTGAATTTTTTTCCCCTATGGTTTCAAGTTTTTTTAAACATTAATTTAGCTTGCCACTTTTGTTTTAAGAGCCATAAGTCTAGAAGAAACCATATTTTGAAACTTTGAGCAAATACTTCTTTTCCTTTCTTTTAGACTTTGATAATCACTGGAGTCATGTTGTGGGCTTCCCAGGTGGCTCAGATGGTAAAGAGTCTGCCTGCAGCACAGAAAACCAGGGTTCGATCCCTGGGTTGGGAAGATCCCCTGGAGCAGGAAATGGCAACCCACTCCATTATTCTTGCCTGGGAAATCCCATGGACAGAGGAACCTAGTGGGCTATAGTCCATGGGGTCACAAAGAGTTGGACACGACTGAGCAACTGCATACAGCAGCAGAGTCATGTTGTAAAGTTTTCTTCTCAATATTGTGGATTCTTTTTTATTTTGTTAGCTTCCTTTTTCTTTGTTTTTAAGCAGTGTTATGCTACAGTCATGAATCTAAATGTGTGTGACTTGGATCCCTGTCCAAGTTCGTAAACAACATAAATAATTATACACTGATAGAAGAACAGTTAGGTAGATTTCGAGGTGTTTCAATTAACCATGCCTAAGGAGTATTGGGCAAGCCACTCCAGTACTCTTGCCTAGAAAATTCCATGGATGGAGGAGCCTGGTAGGCTGCAGTCCATGGGGTCGCTAAGGGTCGGACACGACTGAGCGACTTCACTTTCACTTTTCACTTTCACACATTGGAGAAGGAAATGGCAACCCACTCCAGTGTTCTTGCCTGGAGAATCCCAGGGACAGGGGAGCCTGGTGGGCTTCCGTCTATGGGGTCGCACAGATTCGGACACGACTGAAGTAACTTAGCAGCAGCAGCATACCCTAACATAGAGAAATTTATTGAACTATTGTTTTTTTCAATTGTTATATGGCCTCTATTACTCTAAACTTTCAAAATGTAACATAAGTCAAAATCAGAAAGCCATAGTGTCCACTCCTTCCTCTGTTCCATTCCAGCTGTGAGAAGGGAACAGAACAAAATAAAGATGGCAGGAGGCCAAGATGCACAATCTAGGATTTGTGGGAACTTTTATCCAGCATGTAAAAATACGATATTATGGGGGAAATTATACTGTAAAAATTAAACTTCTGCATTGAGAAACAGAAAAAAATTTACATCCGGCTATATTGCTTCTCCCTGTGGAGCTGTTCTAAGCACAAAGTTCCTATTACATAATGAGCAACTCCTTAAATACTGTGCAACTCTGTGTCTTGCTAGAAACAGAATGCAGCAAACTCTGCCTCTCAGTAACCGTTTACATTACATCTACTGGAGCTGAGCTCTATATAAAGAGTGATGTGTGTGCATTTGGGGGTCACAGCAGAGTGTGCAAGGCTAAAATTCACAACAAAATCATTACATGAATCAGTTGTAATTTTAATACTTTTCTAATCATGTTCCTTACATTAAAAGTGAAAGATACATGCCACTTTAAGAACAGAATTTGCCAGAAGCCAGGGGAGAGGCTCCTGGGGAGTTATTGTTTAATGGGCAAAGAGTTTTCAATTTGGGACAATGAAAAAGTTGCGGATCCAGGATAATGGCAATAGCTGCACAATGATGTGAATGTACTTCATTTCACTGAGTTATACACTCAGTCAGTCAGTTCAGTCACTCAGTCGTGTCCGACTCTTTGCGACCCCATGAACTGCAGCACACCAGGCCTCCCTGTCCATCACCAACTCCCAGAGTCCACCCAAACCCATGTGCATTGAGTTGGTGATGCCATCCAACCGTCTCATCCTCTGTCGTCCCCTTCTCCTGCACTCAATCTTTCCCAGCATCAGAGTCTTTTCCAATGAGTCAGCTCTTCCCATCAGGTAGCCAAAGGATTGGAGTTTCAGCTTCAACATCAGTCCTTCCAATGAACGCCCAGGACTGATCTCCTTTAGGATGGACTGGTTGGATCTCTTTGCAGTCCAAGGGACTCTCAAGAGTCTTCTCCAACACCACAGTTCAAAAACATCAGTTCTTTGGCAATCAGCTTTCATCACAGTCCAACTCTCACAACCACACATGACCACTGGAAAAACCATAGCCTTGACTAGATGGACCTTGGTTGGCAAAGTAATGTCTCTGCTTTTAATATGCTGTCTAGGTTGGTCATAACTTTCCTTCCAAGGAGTAAGCGTCTTTTAATTTCATGGCTGCAATCAGCATCTGTAGTGATTTTGGAGCCCAAAAATATAAAGTCAGCCACTGTTTCCACTGTTTTCCCATCTATCTGCCATGAAGTGATGGGAGTGGATGCCATGATTTTCGTTTTCTGAAGGTTGAGCTTTAAGCCAACTTTTCCACTCTCCTCTTTCACTTTCATCAAGAGGCTCTTTAGTTCTTCTTCACTTTCTTCCATAAGGGTGGTGTCATCCGCATATCTGAGGTTATTGATATTTCTCCCAGCAATCTTGATTCTAGCTTGTGCTTCCTCCAGCCCAGCTTTTCTCATGATGTACTCTGAATATAAGTTAAATACGCAGGGTGACAATATACAGCCTTGACGTACTGTTTTTCCTATTTGGAACCAGTCTGTTGTTCCATGCCCAGTTCTAACTGTTGCTTCCTGACCTGCATACAGGTTTCTCAAGAGGCAGGTCAGGTGGTCTGAAATGCCCATCTCTTTCACTAAGAATGGTTAAAAAGTAAATTTTAGGTGTATTTGACCATAGTAAAAAATTGTAATAACAGAAAGATACATGCCACTTTAGTCAGTTGACATTTCCTTTTCCAGGGAATCTTCCTGATCCAGGAATCAAACGCACATCTCTGGAGTCTCTTGCATTAACAGGTGGATTCTTTACCATTGTGCCACCTGGGAAACTCCACCCCTCCCAATGATTTAATAACTTTAAATCATGGGGTGCCAAGTAATATCTAAATTGAGTAAAAAAAAAAAAAAAAAAGAAAACTGGAAATTTGGGACTTCCTGTTGGTCCAGTGGTCAAAAAGACTTCACCTTCCAATGCAGGAGATTAGATACCTGGTCAGAGAACTGATCTCACATGCCTTGTGGCCAAAAAAAACGAAAATGTAAACCAGAAGCAATATTGTACCAAGTTCAATAGACTTTTAAAATGGTCTACATAAAAAAAAAAAAATCTGGAAATTTAATTTCACCAGTTATCCTCGGGACTTTCAACCTACCCTAACTTTTGTTTACTTAATGAGGGGAGAATCTGTTTTATTTGCTTCTGTGCAGAAGATTGTCAGTTTTATCATGGTTGTATTAGGACTTAAGGATATATACAATTGATAGTTATTGATAGTACTTTGTATCTGCACTGCATCTGAGAGTGGATTGAGTATTTTCAAATGGTCACCTTAGCCAGTTGCCCCCAGTAGTCCTGAGAGACGAGTAAAGCATGAGAGGAACCTCCATCCCCTCACTGGAGAGTAGGGGAAACCCCCAGTGAAGTAAAGGAGCATCCCTCTGGAGGGAGCATGAGTGCTGCCGGATGTGAGTTATGGGGAATAAGACACATCATTTAAGCAAAAGTGCTATGGTCCTGCATACTATATGAGCACTTATAAGATGGAGAGTCCTAGCATCTAGAAACAGACATTAGATCACCTGGAGAAAGTAAACTCCAAGAAAAATAGCTTAGATTATTTTCCCTAGACAGAAAAGATAACACTGAGATACCAAGGTCAGAAGCACAAAGAAAAAGAATTTCTTCCTCCAGGCTTTCAGGAGGCATTTTGCAGTAGAGAGAGAGACTTAACAGAGAAAACAGCCCCCCGCAAAACATCTGTGGTTTGTAAAACTGCCCAGTCAGTTGCTAAGTGGATACCATGATCATGATGGCATCACAGTTTCCTTGTGTGCCATTTAATTCTATTCTCTCACCATACATTTTTTTTAATATATTTATTTGGCTTTTCGAATGTTCATTGCATCATGCGGGATCTTTCGTTGCGGGGCATGGATTCTCTAGTTGTGGTGCACAGACTCAGTAGTTGTGGCATGAGGCCTTAGTTGCTCCAAGGCATGTGAAATCTTAGTTCCCTGACCAGGGATCAAACTCGCCTCCCATGCATTCTTCACCACTGCACCAATCCCTCCATACGTTTTATCAGTTCTTGTCCCTGCTAACAAGAATGATGAGTGAAAGAGTAGGGCTGGACTACTGCTCTGATTTCCTTCCTGGAGAAACTGTTTAAAAGCTAAGATCCTAGTGATTCCTTGTCTCATGTATGAAGGATGATAGCTTATGCTATTATTGTTAAAAAGAAAGATGTTGGACACTTTGGAGTGTTGTTGTTGTTTGGCATTTGTTTCATCACATCTAGTTTCATACTGTTTTAAAATTTAATAGTTTTTTATTGGGTCTATCTTCTGGTTAAATGTTTTGTGCATAAGAAAGTCCAGAGGAAAAACAGAGATCATGGAACTAATAGCAAATCCACTCTTAAATTCAGTAAAATGATACTCTAAAAGACTTGAGCTGTGCATGCATGGAGTGGTAATTTAAAAAAAAGTATCACAGGTAAGATATAGTTGAAAATATTGAAACTTTAAGACATTTCTATTACACCTATGTTATTCAAAGGATGACTTTTAATTTCATTAGCAGTTTTTGGGCTTCCAAGTACTGTTTGTATTGATGATGATAATTAGTACTGTATTCTCTTAGCGTGTATGTTGCTCATGAAAAGGTAGGAGAAAGCTTCTCCATGTAAACATGCCTTGGATGAGGGGACCTCAAGTGTACCTTCCTAAATAAGTGAGTAGGCCCCAGGGCACCCTTCTGGCCTAACTACCACACATATCTTTGGCCACTGCACCCACCACCTACCTCTGCCTTGGCTCTGTTGTTGAAGAGGCTGTCTAGGAACTGAGGCTCAGCCATCAGAGAGATCAAGTTCTAATCCCAGCCCACTCCTTTGATAGATATATAACCCTGGAGCCTTTCTGCGCTTCAGTTTCCTTGTGTATCTGTAAAATGCAATTAATAAAAATGGGCTTCATGAGGCTTTTGGAAGATTAAAATTGCATAATTCATTAAAAATATCCTTGGGGTTTAACACAGTAAGTGTTATCTATCTTTGTCATTGCTATTGGTACTAGTATTATTTCTTCCACGTGGAATACCAGTTCCATAAACCCTGCATGTCAAGACCCTACTCCAAAAAAATATATTTAGTTAAGTGAGATGACAGATATGTTAGTTTGACAGTGGTGATCATTTTACAACATACATGTATGTCAAAATATTAAGTTGTACACCTTAAGTATACAGTTTTTATTTGTCAGTTATACTTGAATAAAACTACAGAAAATTCAGACCTGCTTTTTATTTATCATGGAGACTTTTCCAGTACTTCCAGATGAAAACAGCAAATTCTCATTTCAACATTTATTTTTTTAATTTGTTTATTTTAATTGGAGGTTAATTAGTTTACATTGTTGTATTGGTTTTGCCATACATTGGCATGAATCTGCCCCGGGTGTACATATGTTCCCCATCTTGAACCCCCCTCCCACCTCCCTCCCATCCCATCCCTCTGGGTCATCCCAGTACACCAACTCCGAGCATCCTGTGTCATGCATCGAACCTGGACTGGTGATTCGTTTCACATATGATAATACACATGTTTCAATGCCATTCTCCCAAATCATCCCACCCTCCCCCTCTCCCACAGAGTCCAAAAGACTGTTCTACACATCTGTGTCTCTTTTGCTGTCTCGTATACAGGTTTATCGTTATCATCTTTCTAAATTCCATATATATGCGTTAGTATACTATATTGGTGTCAACAGTAATTAATTTCCTATTCATACTTTATGCCCACAGGCACTATAGATATCTTAAAATTAGGATCTGTTGCAAATACATTGGTATTTTCCATGGATTTGCACTTAGTAGGTGTTCAATAAATTTTTATTGAATGAATGAGCATAATCCATGTTCTTTCATTAGTCTTTAATTCAGTATTAACATGTTTGAGGTCTCAAGAATTCATGTTAAGGATATTTTTGCTATATCTCACATCTTTTGTAAATTGAAAATTTGAAATGCATGATTTTTTTAGTGTAGTAATTTATGACAACTTCTAGGTTGTAAACCTTCTCTGGGTATAGAACCTCTATGTTTTTCATTGCATCCTTCTTATGTTTTTGCTTTAATTCAGTTCAAAGCATAACACTTATTATTGGAACTCTCATTTCTGAACAGTACTTTTAGAACTTGTATAGAATGATTGCAGAGTCCTTTGGAAATCTTCATGGATTGCTTTTCGCAATACAGTTTACCATTGTGGTCTCTTAACTTTTCAAAAAAATGTTTCTAAAAAGGCAGTTAAATCCATGGGTAGAAACCCACTTACGTCCATTATTGCTAATAATTTGCTCTTCTGGTTTAGCCAAGCAAATGACTTGGGGACAATTTTTGGACTGCTAGAATTTTCTCTACTTTCCAAATATTTTGTAATTCTTAGTAATTTGAGTCAATGTAGTTTCTTATTTCCTATCCATTATAGATGATTATCAGTAAAAGGCATTACTATTTATGTCTATTGCTTTTGATTTTTCCGGAAATTAAAATTCTGCTGAAAGAGGCATGAGGTGTTCAGAAATATGCACTGAAAATTCTCTTACAGATTTATCAGTCTTTGCCATCAGGCACTGACGTTCAACCAATATACTAATACACACCTACCTTTTCAGTTTAAATCTTCTAATTTTGTTCTGATTGGTCATTGCCTGCCCCTGATTGTTCTGTGTGTGTTCCATGCTACTAATAATATATAACTTTCAATGTCATTCCTGCATATACATGTTTTTCTTGTCTTAGGATACAACTGTAATCATTGCATGTTTCTTAAACACAACCAAAGTGTTCATTTGAATCAATAAGTCTTGTTTCTGTGGTCACTGTTTCCCAGAACTCTCAGGGTTTCTAAGTGAGGTGGTTATGCTTCCAGGAATAGTGCAGAGAGTCTCCAGGAGCAGTCATTTTTCTCTAAATTGACATTATTTCACACCCTCCTTTTTCCTTTCCATTGGAAAGTATATTTCATTAGTGTTTTGCCAAGAATCTTGCTCTGTTTCATAATAATTTTCTGTTCACACTCTCTGCACTGAGAAATACCTATTCCATGCATCAATTGAATAAACGGCAATTTGAAACCATTTTACCACAGCTGGATATTTTTCATTGATTCTTTTCATCTGAAGATCATTTATTAGACTTCTCCTTCCTCATTCTTCTTACATCCATATCTCTGTTCTTTCCTATATACATGATGCCTTTTGCATTTTCTATATTTAAATGTAAATTGCTGACTAAAGTTACTCTTTGACTTCATGCCAGGGTCATCAGGAAATCACAAATGACAAATTTTACTACTTTCTAGGCCTTTTTTCTTACTTGTCCATCCAAATGTGTTTTACAATTCTTAGACATTCAGCCTCCTGGTGGCTGATTTCTTCCAATATCTTCCAGACATCTGTGCAGTGTTATGGATTATATCATTGCATTCCGTCCCTGTTCGAATTTGCAGAATGTAATCTACAGAATATATATTGACTAATAAAGAAATGCATCCACGTGGTAGATGGTTGTAAAGAGAAGAAATATGTATTGGTATGCAGCATGCACCTACATAAAGGAAATGGAGAAAACAGCAGTTTGCCATGTCAGAGGTGCAAATGAAGACGGTAGCTGGAAAACACAGAAAGTCTAGAATGTATAAAAGGTTATTCTTCCAAATTAATTCACATATAAGGCCTGAAAAATCAAAATAACATATATGCAGTTTTTTATACCACATTGGTGTACTGCTGTGTTTAGGTAAACAGTTGATGAGATTTCCATTCCCTAGACTTTTTTCATGTCTTCGCTTGAGCACTTTTTCCCTTTGAGTTACTTTGACAGGGGGAGGGAGAGAGGAGGAAAGAGACAGACAGAGTACCCTACCTGTCTTTTGAGAAAGAAATGGAGGAATGAGGGAGGAAGAGAGAGAGGGGGAGAAATCCAGTGATACATTATTCATCATTCTAAACTGGCATATAAGATAATATGGTTAATCAGTCTATTTTCACTTCAGATAATTTCAAAAGGTTGGCTTGAAGCTCAGCATTCAGAAAACAAAGATCATGGCATCTGGTCCCATCACTTCATGGGAAATAGATAGGGAAACAGTGGAAGCAGTGTCAGACTTTATTTTTTGGGGCTCCAAAATCACTGCGGATGGTGACTGCAGCCATGAAATTAAAAGACGCTTACTCCTTGGAAGGAAAGTTATGACCAACCTTGATAATATATTAAAAAGCAGAGACATTACTTTGCCAACCAAGGTCCGTATAGTCAAGGCTATGGTTTTTCCCATGGTCATGTATGGATGTGAGAGTTGGACTGTGAAGAAAGCTGATCGCCGAAGAATTGATGCTTTTGAACTGTGGTGTTGGAGAAGACTCTTGAGAGTCCCTTGGACTGCAAGGAGATCCAACCAGTCCATTCTAAGGGAGATCAATCCTGGGTGTTCATTGGAAGGACTGATGCTAAAGCTGAAACTGCAATACTTTGGCCACCTCATGCGACGGTTTGACTCACTGGAAAAGACTCTGATGCTGGGAAAAGTTGGGGGCGGGAGGAGAAGGGGACAACCGAGAATGAGATGGCTGGATGGCATCACCGACTCTGTGGACGTGAGTTTGAGTGAACTCCGGTAATTGGTGATGGACAGGGAGGCCTGGCGTGCTGTGATTCATGGGGTCGCGGAGAGTTGGACACGACTGAGCTACTGAACTGAACTGAACTGAATTTCACTCTCCAAAACTAGTTCTGATACCCCCAAACTGTTTGGAGGTAAATATTAATTCATGTCAAATCAGTTCTATGCAGTTTTTTTTAATATACATTTTCATTTTTGTAAGATCATCAAAGAATCAAAGGAAAAGCTATTTTAGGCAATGAACTTGGGCAGTGGTGCCAAAACAGAGTTTTAGAAATTTAAGGAAAGATGGAATCACAAAAGATAATCTCTTTCATAGCGTGCAAGTCAATTTATGGTTTATTGACATAATTTTAGTAGGTTCCCATTTCCTAATAAATGTATTTGATTTGTACTTTTCTAAACAATCTTATTTTTCTTTGTTGTATCCAGTATTGAGAAACATGCCATTTATATCTAATAGAATAAATGGTAGTTAGAAGGAAGCTCCTTGATATCCAACTCAGAGTATTTGTTTGTTGAATGAATTCAAATAGGTAGTTTTTAATTCATATACATGAAACTAGGATTTTTTTTATGTTCTTGGCATTATGTCACAGCAGAAAGGTGATGTAGGTGTATCTTTTCCTTAGAGATCTTGACAATGAACCATGTATTCTGGGAACACATCCTGACACTACATGCTACCATCAGAAATGATATTCTTCCCTTCATGTCAAGTTCAGTGTTGGCACCATATACACAAAACATGTTAAAATAACAGGGTTCTTGTTCTCCAATGCTTTATAACAGAGGCAGATTATCAAACTTCTGTTCTTCTCATTATACTTGTTATTTCATTTGCTCCCAAACATTCACTTCTGTGCTTAATGCAAAAGCTTTACAAGCTTATTTTCTGACAGTTGTAAAACTAATACTTCTGTATCTTTTCCCAGAGATATTAATGTTTATTTTCCTTTCAGATTTTTCTAGGTAGTTTGATGGGTTATTGATACCCTCTTTTCCTGCATAAATAGGCAACCCACATAATCATAGTGACCTTTTCATTTATATATTCTTTGAGTCTAGCCCTCATACTTCTGCATCTTTCATTTCATATTATTTCTTATTCTTTGGAACCAGAAACTATTACACTATGGTGTTGATCATTCTTTCTGCCAATTTTCTCCAATGCATTTTCTGATCTTTCTCTGAGCCACTAAAGGGCCATTCAGCCCTTTCATTATGGATATTCATTTACTTTGACTTTGCAAACACAAACATCCTTTTTGATCTTTATTTGCTTAGAGGAATACGGCAGATGAATCACAATAGACTTTTCAGAATCTGATGTTTAATTCGTTTTCTGAAACCGTTTCTAGGTTCTTTCTCTTTGCACTTTTCCCTGCTCCTCAGTGACTCAAAATGTTATTACTAGAAGGAAACCCAGGGGCCATCTAATTCAACATCCTCACTTTTTACTTTAGCAAACTGAAGCCAAGCTATGTTAAATGAGTCGCCTGTAGTAACACAGCTAGTTATGCAGCCAAAGCTACATGGGATCTTGCCACTCTCCCACAATTTATCAGCCTTCTGTCTATCACCTCAAACCAGGCTATTATTCCTGACTTCCTTATTTCTGCTCTCTGAAGCATTCAAGCTCCATCATTAGGTGATCTTCCACTAATCCATCCCTCTTGATAGCCAGTGAATTGGTAAACCCCACTGATGGTGAAGTTGCAGTGTCTTTTATCCATACCTTAACGTTCAGGCTAATGCTTGACTCTACACACTTGTCTTCTCATTCTGGTCCCTCCCTGCCCCAGGCCTACTTCACGTTATGCAGGCTCTCTATGACGGGGGTTAAGCATAGAATCCAGCATCACACAGCCCTGGTGTGCACTTATTAGTCTCGTCACTCTGAACGTGCTACCGATCCCTCCAAGTCAGTTTTCTCATCTAAAAAATGAGACCAAAGGCTGTTAATGAGGATTGTAGGAGATAATACATGAGAGGTATTTAGCACAGTGCCTGGCCCATAAGAAGTTCTCAGTAAATTTTTTTTGGGGGGTTGATAGCAATGCTGCTGCTGCTAAGTCACTTCAGTTGTGTCCGACTCTGTGTGACCCCGTAGACGGAAGCCCACCAGGCTCCCCCATCCCTGGGATTCTCCAGGCAATAACACTGGAGTGGGCTGCCATTTCCTTCTCCAATGTGTGAAAGTGAAAGTGAAGTCGCTCAGTTGTGTCCAACCCTTAGCGACCCCATGGACTGCAGCCTACCAGGCTCCTCCATCCATGGGATTTTCTAGGCAAGAGTACTGGAGTGGCTTGCCATTGCGGGTATTGTATTTAAAAAGCAGAGTAGGGGGTCTTCACACTACAGGTCTTGGTTCAGTTCCAACATGGGGCCTGGATCTTTCATAACAGGGGATCTCAAAGTAATTTTTACCTTTTTGAATGTTGTATGAAAAACCAAAGAAGAACATGTGTTGCAGACCTTGTACTAAGTCTTTTCAGTCATGTCTGACTCCTTACGACCCCATGGACTGTAGCCCACCAGGCTCCTCTGTCTATGGGATTCTCTAGGCAAGAATACTGGAGTGGGTTGCCATGCCCTCCTCCAGGGGATCTTCCTGACCCAGGGATGAAACCCGCATCTCTCACTCCTGCATTGGCAGGTAGGTTCTTTACCACTAGCGCCACCTGGGAAGGCCATTGGGGACCTCTGTAGCCCTTAAGAACCTAAAATACTTACTTTCTGACCCTTTACAGAAAACATCTGTCAGTCTCTGTTCTAGATTCAGTCTACCAGGGTGTTTCTACCACCCATAAGCTGCATGGCCTTTGGTTTCTGTAACTGTAACTAGTATCTATGTTACAGAGTTGTTATAAGAATTAAATGGGATCATTTACATGAAGTGCTCAGCACAGTTGCTGAGTAGCAAGTATTAAATAACTATTAGCTGATGTTATTATGTGTACTCACTGTTGCCAGATAAGTTGTCTGGAAGTGTAACTTTCTTTCTTTTTTAAAATTTTTATTTATTTTTTATTAAAATATAGTTGATTTATAATGTGTTAGTTTCTGGTGTACAGCACAGTGATTCAGTTTTATATATATATATATTCTTATCAGATTCTTTTCCATTATAGACTACTATAAGATATTGAATATAATCCCCTGTGTTATACAGGAGGAACTTGTTGTTTATTCATTTGATATATAGTAGTGTATTTATGTTAATCCCAGGCTGTAATTTATGCCCCCCACACCCCATAAGTGTAGCTTTAATGGTAACTTTTTCTTGAAAATTGTGGGGCAAAATTTTTGTATTTCTTATTCTGTTAAATGAAGATTCCACACTCTGGCATTCAATATTTTTAACATTATCAAGCAACTCTTTGTGAATTTATTGAGGTTTCCAAAGCAGTAGGAAACCTTAGAAATAACTAACCTAAATCCATATTATAGATATGGAAACTAGGGCCCAGGAAAATCGTGCCCTCTAACATCTGAAGTCAGTCTTCTTTTCACGTCGTGTGATCTACACTGTGCTTCTGCCGTGCAATCTTAGATTTAAAGGGATTTAGAAATCATTTATCTGTCTACAGCAGGACTCCCCTCTATAAAATCTCTGTCAGCTAAACCGAGTTTTAAGCATGGTTATTGATGATAAAATCACTTTTCTTCCAGAGAGCTGCTCTGGCTGTTTCAAAGTCTTTATATTAAATGGAAATTGACTTTCCTGAAATTTCTATGTATTGATCCATTTCTTCCCACTAGAGCCAAAGAGGATTGTCGCTTTTCTATGTCTCAAATATTTGCTGTCAAACTGTCTTCTCCAAGTCCTCTTTTTGTGCTAATGTGAACCCACCGAGGGTTTTTTATTTGTTTTTTTATTGTCCTGCTAATTTGAAAAGCTAAGAAAAGCTTAGTTCTTTCAGCATTATTCTATTTACCCCATTTCCAGGACTTGACTTCAGAGTGTACACTCTAAATAAATGCTTTTGTGAAGTCATTCAATTAAATGAAAATTTCCCAGTCCCCCTGTTATTCCTTATAATATCTACTGTCAAGGCTTTTACCTTCTTCTTGTCTTTTCTCTGCAAGAATTAACAATTTCAGTCACTCAGTCATGTCTGACTCTTTGAAACCCCATGGACTACAGCACGCCAGGCCTCCCTGTCCATCACTATCACCCAGAGTTTGCTCAAGTTCATGTCCATTAACAATGGTCCCTTTCAATACAAGTCCAGAACTAATCATTTTCCAGTTATGGCCTGACTAATGGAAATCATGGCATTTCCTATATACCATTTCACAATCAAATGTGGTTTGTATTTTTGCATTTATATTCTCCACTCATGATGTCAGTGCTCACTGGAAAATTTGGAGTTGTCTTTCATTCTTCTCCACTGTGTGTGTGTATGGTCAGTCATGTCCGACTCTTCACAACCCCATGGATTGTAGTCCCCTAGGCTCCTCTGTCCGTGGAATTTTTCAGGCAGGAATACTGGAGTGGGTTGCCATTTCCTTCTCCAGGGGATCTTCCCGACCCAGGGATCGAACCTGCATCCCCTGCATCTCCTGCATTGGCAGGCAGATTCTTTACCGCTGTGCCACCTGGGAGCTAATCTTCTCCATTACCTTCCATTTTTATTTGATCACCAAATTCTGATTGACTCTTCAAAAAAAAAATCACTCATGTACATAGAGAACAGACATAGTTGCCAAGGGAGAGGCAGCTGGGCAAGGAAAGGAATGGGAGTTGGGGATGAGCAGAGGCAAACTATTATATACAGGATGGATAGAAAACAAGGTCCTACTGGATAGCACATTTCCCTTGGGGATCTCTCACTAAACATTCTTGCCGTAACCCCATGTCAGCTTCATGATTTTGCATTCTGCTTCTTGTGTTATGATTCTTAGAGAGTGATCCTGTTCTCTCTCTGTCTCTCTACCCCAACCTGGGAGGAATGACTGCTCCCTCTTACTAAGACTGAACCACATTTACATTTTGCTTAAACTACATTTCTCAGTTTTACAGCATTTACAAAGAAGACAATGGGATCTAGGAAAGATGGAACAGTTTAAAAGAGATTAACTGGCCCTTTTTTGACAGCGCTGTCCATAAAGTCCACAAGCAAGTGAGGCTTCCTTGTCAGAAAGCAATTCAATTACTACAAGTGATCTTTCAAGCCTGAGCTCATTCTCCCCTGGGACTGGGAATTGAAAGCATGTTCCCCTGACAGTTGTGTTACTGTTGGATATGGCCACCGTGCAAAGGACTGGACACAGTGCAAAGGCAGACACATCCCATCTGAAATTTTGAGTCATCCCTGAGACATCATTTGGGACTCTTGTTTAATGAGACAAAATTAAAATATGAGTGATTGAACACACACTCTGCCTCCCCCCAACTCATCTCTCTGATATCAGCAAGGAAATCAAATGCTAAGAGCCAGTGACCTCCTAATTTTAGTCCGCTGCCCTTAGCCTTGAGAAAACAGTCATTAAGTTAGTGTAAATGCTGCACATAAAGTACCCCCATCAGAGCGGAAACCGCAGAATTACACAAGTGAGTTAACAGTCGGGGAAGAAGGGAGTAACACTTTTCGTAGGACAAGTCCTAAATCTGGTTAAAGTCTCTTAGGAAGACTTTTCTCATCAAGAAAGAGCTGCATAAACATGCAGTACCTGCCTCTCCCAGAAACTACTGTCCCTTGGCTGAATCATTACTCACCCCAAACTCTCAAAATGCCGAACACAGATTCTTTATATTTTATCGGTTACATCAGAGTTGGCATTTTCTAGCTTCTCAGCACCCTGGAGATCACCTCAGGAAATCATGCCGTCAATGAATGATTTCCTTTAGAAATGTATGTGCAGCTATATGTTTGCCCATGAGTTATTTAATCAGTTAGTGAAAGGAGAAAAACAGCATTTCTGTTATTGACCTTTTTCGATCTCTGAGGAGAACTCGTGAGTCTTGCCTGCACTCTAGGACTGGTAGCAAAAGAAAAAGGCACTGACAAAATGGCAGTTTATTTTAATACTGTATTATGGGCAGACAAACAACCCTGGGCTTTCTTTTGTCTAAGTAGAATCGACTTCTAAGTGAGGTCAGTCTTTATTGCTCTCAGCCCTAGAACACACATATTTATGTCCACATATATAATCCCCATCTTTGGAAGCCAAGAGCTCTCTATCAGTGTGTGTGCCTGTAACCAAGAGGCAACACACTGCATGTCTGCATTAGTATCAACTCCACCAAGTTGGAAGTGTGAGTCACTCAGTCATGTTCAACTTTTTGCAACCCTATGAACTATTCTGACTCTTTGAGATCCCATGGAGCCCACTAGGCTCCCCTGCCCATGGGATTCTCCAGGCAAGAATACTGGAATGGGTTGCCATTCCCTTCTCCAGGGGATCTTCCCGACCCAGGGATCAAACCCAGGTTTCCTGCATTGTAGGCAGATTCTTTATCGTCTGAGCCACCAGGGAAGCCCAAGGTTCACTGCAGTCCAAGTCTCCTCCACAGCAATAGCGGTCAGATACTAAGAGGTATGTCTGGCTGTATCTTCTCTTCCTCCCAAACCTCATCCCTTAAATTCCTCAATGTTTAGAAGGATCCATATTTTTGCTTTGTTTTCTGTATACCTATTTTATTAACTGGGGTTTGTATCAGGATTGCAGGGGTCTCAAAGAATACAGAAGCTGTGTATAGTGGCTTAAAGAAATGGAGCTTCATTTGTCTCTAATATTAAGATATCTGGCAGTAAGGTGATGGAGGCTCAACCATGTCAGGACTGGCATCTTCACGGTTTTGTTCATTTGTTTAGTTTTGGGGGTTTTGTTTGTTTGTTTTTACCTTTTCCTCATGCTTATCACCTCATGTCATGAGATGGCTACTGTACCACCAGTCGCCATTTCAGCTGGGCAAGAAAGAGAAGACAAAAAGGATGTATCTGCTTTATATCCTGAAGCCAAAGATTTCCCAGAAGCCCTTCCCAGCAGCTGTTAACTGATATGTCATTGGCCAGAACTGTATCATGTGATAAACTCCAATAGAAAAATAGCTAGGGAGAAGTGCTTGTAGATGGGGATTGAGGTAGCTAGTCTGCCAGTTTTCAGTTGCAGATATAAGCAACTAATAGGCTGATTCAATTCAGAGAAAACAAAGGGAATGGGGAGAGGAGCTCTTTGTTTAAAAGGCATTCCTAAAATGAAGGAAATTATTTTAAAACTAGGTCTTGGGATGGAATATGAACTAGCAGCATTCTGAGATCTCTAAAGCAGGAAACATGTATCTTTTTGTGTCGTCTGGAATGTGCTTAGTTGCTCAGTCATATCTGACTCTTTGTGAGCCCGTGGACTATATAGCCTGCCAGGCTCCTCTGTCCATGGGATTCTCCAGACAAGAATACTGGAGTGGGTTGCCATTTCCTTCTCCAGGGAATTTTCCTGACCCAGGAATCAAACCCACGTCTCCTGCATCTCCTACATTGGCAGGCAAGTTCTTTACCACTGAGACACCTAGGAAGTCCTCGTCTTTAGAATGTTGTTGTTGTTCAGTCGCTAAGTCCTGTCTGACTCTTTTCAACCGATGGATTGCAGGTTGCCAGGCCCTGTTCTTAACTGTCTCCCAGAATTTGCTCAGATTCATGTCCATTGAGTCAGTGAGGCTATCTAACCATCTCATCCTCTGCCACCCTCTTCTCCTTTTGCCTTCAATCTTTCCCAGCATCAGGATCTTTTCCAGTGAGTCAGCTCTTTGCATCAGGTGGCCAAAGTGCTGGTGCTCCAGCATCAGTCCTTCCAGTGAATATTCAGGACTGATTTCCTTTAGAATGGACTGGTGGGATCTCCTTGCAGTCCAAGGGACTCTCAAGAGTCTTCTCCAGCACCACAGTTCAAAAGCATCAATTCTTCAGCACTCAGCCTACTTTATGGTCCAGCTGTCTCTGCTTCAAACTTGTTCTGACCTTGTATCATTTCCTCCTCTGTCAGCTTCCTTCTAGTAGTCATGTTTGGGTCGCTGAACCCATCACTTGTTAATGGCAGTTGAGGAGGGCAAGCAGGCCAAGTTGGTGGCTCTACTAAAAGCAGAAGGAATATGGGGGAAGCAGTTCCCCAAAGGTTTTTTTTTTAAAAAAAGCAGTTTGGAGAAGGAGGAGATAATTGGATAGGCAAAGAGTCCATGTGTTCCACTCTCCAAGATTGGGTGTGCCCTTTGCTCTCTTTCTCTCGCTGTCACTCTGTTTCTCTCATTTGATAGTAAAAGTAAAACTGAAACACTAAATCACAAACAACCACCATGATCTTCACAAAGTCATCAAAAATCAAGAAAAGCAATGGGATACCAATTAACTCTTAGAGAAAAAAATGCACTGGTTTAAAAAAATGTGTCTTGTTTATCTCCGGGTTTCAAAACTATTTTAAGGTAGTATTTTAAAAACCTGAATTGTTTAATAAATGAATTTCAAATGTTGTCAATGGCCCAGGAATGCACGTTAGTTATCCTGCTAACCAGAATAAAATTTCTTAAGTTCTTTTCTCCAAAAAGTTCTCAGACCTGAAGGGCAGAGATTCCCATGCACAAAAACCTTTTCATCAGTTCTCTAGTCACATAGCAATTCTGATATCACCATCTTCATATCTGAAGCCTAGTTCAAATAGCTGCTTCTTTTTAAAGTTGCATACAAATACAGTAACCTTGTACTTCTGAAATGGATATCTTATGTCTCAAGAGGAAAACTATTGTAATGTTACAAGTGGCGAGAATTAGCAAATAATCATTAATAGTATAGCTTTAGAATTTTTTAAAAAATGAAAATTTAGATTCTGGTTCTGCCATAACTGCCTGGGTTTATCTGAAGACCTCGATTTCCTCAAACACAAAATGGTGATAATATTATCTATTCATAAGTGTTTTGTGAAAAGTAATTTGGATAAGAGTAACAGTGCTTCTTGCCTGGAGAATCCCAGGGACAGGGGAGCCTGGTGGGCTGCTGTCTATGGGGTCGCACAGAGTCGGACATGACTGAAGCGACTTAGCAGCAGCAGCAACAGTGCTTCTTAGCACTGTTAGGGGAAACTTGGTTTAGTGGCTGCATCACACCATCTCTGCCTCCATCTTCATGTCTGAATCAAATCCATCTTCCTCTCTTTGGTCTTCCCTGGTGGCTCAGATGGTAAAGAATCTGCCTGCAATGCAGGAGACCCAGGGTTCAATCTCTGGATTAGGAAGAACCCCTGGAGATGGGAATGGCAACCCACTCCAGTATTCTTGCCTGGAGAATCCCATGACCAGAGGAGCCTGGTGGGCTACGCAGAGTTGCAAAGAGTTGGACACAACTAAGTGACTAACACACACCAGTGCTTCACATTCATAGATCGAAGACCCCTTCATGGCCAGATCCAGACTCTAGTTTATTCAGTTGTTTATTTCTATGTTTTTAAGCTTCCTCTGAAACTTTGCACAGAGCTTGGAAGTCAGTGTGTGTTGGGCTTCCATCAGAACTCCACTGCTCACTGACGAGTTACTTTCTCTCTGTGTTTTGGGGATAATAATAGCACCAACTCAGAGTTATCTGAGAATTAGATGGCACAATGCATATAATTCACAGAGTGGAGAAACCTGATGTGTAATTGGTATTCAAAAAACTGTAGTTGTCGATAATAATAATGATGATGATGATGAGGTAATGATCATGGTGTATTCTCTTGATAAGTGAATGCTTTGTTCACCTTACCATCCCATGGAAATACTTGATTTTTAAGAAAAGTGCAGATTTTCTTTTTAAGAAAAAATATTTTAGATAAAATAATTTTGACATATTGATTAGATATACTGATTTTAAATGCCATCCAGTTTTCAGAGGAATGCACTCGCTTTTCCACATTAAAATTTTGAAACAATCATATGCAGGAATGACAACAGGATACAGCTGAATGAGGCATCACTTTGTTATTATGAATCTTTTATTTCATAGACCTCTTCCTTGCAGGAGACTGTTTTTTAACATTTTTATAATTTCTTAACATTTTCCACCTACCCTTTGTACCTTCCGTTAATGAGTAGTTCACTGCCCATTTTCCTTTGCTTCTTGTTATTTTCCTATTCTTGGTGTGAAATTCATTCTCTGTTTCTATGGAAGCTTTTGTAATGCCTCTGAGGAAACGAAGTCTGAGTCTTTGCAATAATGAAAACATTGCTAACCCATAAAACCTAGATTTTAGGGCCTAATAGTGGATTACTGCTTTATTACATCAGCCATCTTACAGCTTAGTCTTCACATTTCAATGTGGACTGATTTTTTTTTTTGTCCATTTCCCCAGCACTCACACACACAAGTCACACTTGAACTATATAAATAAGAAGCTACAAAGATTCCTAGAGTGCCTAGATGTGGGATTGGGAGACACAGGCTTGACCCCAGGGTCGAGGATATCTGTAGTTTGTGGGGACTCTGCTGGCCATATTGCTGTGACAGCAGAAACAGTGTGTGTTTATTTAGAAAACTGTAATTTCTAATAACAGAATATATAGTGAAAACTTTAAAAATAAGTGTTAATTTTCCCCTTATAATAAGAATTTGAAAGAACAATATTCCCAGAGTTGATTGAGCAGCTTAGTTGTGTCATTAAGGATCTCATTTCTTTTCATCTTTCCATTCTGTCACTTTAACCTTTGGTTTTGATCCTTGGGCTTGCCACCTCCAGGTCGTAAAATGGCTGCCACACTCTAGGAATTGCATTATGATCAAAAGAGGAGAGTGACATTTTTCTTCACATTTCAGAAGCCTCAGCTAACTTTACCTGAAATTGGTTGCATGGTTGCATTTAGGCTTAGAAATTGAGTAGCTGGCATTTGTAACCTTTTTTCTGTTTGTTTGTTTTTAAATAGACCCTCTCACTATAAAAAAAAAAAAAACAAGAGGAAGCAGAATGGCTGTTGAGGAGGCAACCAACAGTGTCTGTCACTCTATTTGTAAACCTTTTCTTGATTCTTTTCCTGCCAAATTTCTAGCCTTAGTTCAGGAACCTCTTCTTATAAATCTTTGTAAGCCTACCTTCTAGCACATTGCCTGGCACAAGAATAGGAGATAAATATGTTTGAATGTCTCACGAAACTTTCAATCAGGTAGGTAAGAGAGCCAATAAAAATATTAATATTATAATTACAAAAAGTTAGAAATATTATGAAGGTTAAGAATAAGCTGCTTTGAGAGAATTGTAGTGGGAACTCCTTAATGGTCTAGGAAAACCTCTCTCCAAAGGAGATATTTAAGCTGAGACCTAAGGTCTGAGACCTGAGCTGAGACCTGACCTAAAGGTCAGGTCAGTCATAAGAAGAAGCAGGGGAACGGAATAAATATTTATAAGACTAAACTAACAATAGCCAAGTATGACAGCTGTGTAGTGACCGAGGGGGTGGGTAGTACAAGGCTGGAGAGTACAGAAATCATGTAACCTGACTTACCTTAAAGGTGCACATGAGCTGAAGCATCTAAAGCACCCTATGGTGTGACATACCTACTATATAGTGGAGATACTGGTGGTGGCAAAGGTGAAAGCAAGGAGACCATTTAAGAGGTGCTCGCAGTTGTCTTGGTGAATGGAAATGGTGGCTAGAACTAAGATGTGGCAGTGGAAATAGAATTGAATACATTTGAGATGTATTTTTGAGGTAACTCTTTGTGGCTTGGTAATTGATTAGATGTCAGACATGTGGAATTAAGGATAATGCCCAGGTTCTTTTGTTTGAACTGTTTGTTGTAGTATTTTCATGCTAAGTTGCTTCAGTTGTGTCTGATTCTTTGCATGCTATGGACCATAGCCCGCCAGATTTCTCTGTCCATGGGATTCTCCAGACAAGAATACTGGAGTGGGTTGCCATGCCCTCCTCCAGGGGATCTTCCTGTCCCAGAGATTGAACCCTCATCTCTTACATGGGGTGCATTGGCAGGTGGGTTCTTTACCATTAGCGCCACCTGGAAATGGTAATATCAATATTTACTGATGTAATAATGATTGAGGAGAAGGAAACAAGTTTCAAAAAATCAAGAGTTTAGTTTTAGGGAGGCCAGGTGGGTGAAATGGGTGAAGGTAGTCAAAAGGGACAAAATTTGAGCTATGAAATAAATAAGTCATGGGACTATAATGTACAGCATGGTGACTAGAGTTAATAATACTATATGTTTGAAAGTTGCAATGAGAGTAGATCTTCGAAGTTATCATAATAAAAGTATTTATAATTAGGTATGGTGATGGTCATTTTGCAGAATATATAAATATTGAATCATTGCATGGTGTACCTGAAATTAACATGATATTACACATTCACTACATCTCTATTTTTGTTAAAAGAGTTTAGTTTTAGACGTGTTCAGTTTGAAATGCCTATGATGCCTTAAAGTGGAGAAGTCAGATATAATTTTAGTCAGAAGAGAGACCTACATGCAAATGGGAAAGATGTTGCTAAACTCCAAGAAAAAGAAGTCAGGTGGAAGTGGGAGATGAGCAATGAGAAAAAAAAAAAATCAAAAGGATATGACATCTTAGAAGACACAGGAGCAAATAAATGTGTGAGTAATAGATGACTGCGAGTCTGGGATTTGTTCCTGTTTTAACTTGCAACTTTTCTGCAGTCCAGCTAAGGATCCCACACATTCGCAAATTATCTCGGGGTATCCACTGGTGCTTCCACAGGAAGCAGTCATTTTTAAAGTCAGGCACTTTTGTTTCTGAATGACCTGAGAGTCCAAGCAGTGAGGTCGGAAAGTGACTAAACTATGTTTCCCTGCCTCTGCTGTCATGAGGGCTTGCTCTGAAATAGCACTGGAGCGCACGCTTGCCCCATGAGCTCTATATCACTTGCTTCATTGGGTGACTGAAGAATCACTCATACTTTCACCCCCACTGTGTTGGGCAGAGGAGTTTAAGAGTTAAGCATTTGAAGATGGGATGAATAGTAGGAAACCCCTTTGTTAAAGTCAGTCAGGGAAATGAAATTCTGCAGTTGATTTTGTTGAATATCCTAATGAGAATGGCTTTCATTTGTATAATTCTTTTTTTTAGGTGCAGTTGATTTACGACTTGGTGTTAGTTTCAGGTGTAGAGCATACTCTACAAAGGCACTTTTACTTGTACTATTCTGTTTAACCTTTATCATAGCTATCTGGGATAGGCCCATAGTAGGAGTCCCAGTTTACAGATACAGAAACGAAGGCACAAATATGGTTTTTAAAAACTCACTGACATCACCAATGGAAAAATTGAGATTATAATCCATGTTTTTAGTTTTAACTCATTCTGACTTACACTATATCTAGAATGAAAAGCATTGTTCCTCTCACCTGTAAAGTCTTGTCCACTGGCACCAGCTTCATGGAGTGCTCTATTGTGAAAGTGCATTAAGCCAATGGAGAAAGACTAAAAAATTATGGTATCATAGACTGATTGTTAATGGCTATCATAGGTATCCCCTGGAGAAGGAAATGGCAACCCACTCCAGTATCCTGGCCTGGAGAATCCCATGGGCAGAGGAGTCTGGTGGGCTATAGTCTATGAGGTCACAAAGAGGCAGACACAACTGAGCAACTAATACACCATAAGTATCCATTAGAAAATAGTTATGAGTGCATGATATTTGTCTACCATTCCTAAACCAAGGCACCTCCTGTTATTTTTAAGGAAGCCTGTTCTAACAAGTTGAAATGTCTCTTGTTAAATCACTTAAGGCAGCTGCATAAAATAGTTCAAAATAAGAATATGACTGTGACTTGAATCACCTACACTTCCCCAGTGACAATGAACAAGTCAGTTGGGATATCTCAAATTTCTGGAAGGCGAGCTCAAAATGAAATTGTCATTTAACCTCTTGGAGACAGTTCCTGAATAGGCAAACTGCTTTCCTACTGGGATGCTAGGATTCCTATCACCCAGTAGTCTCAGGTGTTTTGGATCAAGGAAGTGAATGTTGTGTAGCTGTCTCATTTTCAGTCTCTTGAATTCTTTTAGAGAACACGGGGACAAACATTTTCTGTGCCTGTTCATTGTTTTAATAACTGGGAAAAGTCTTTCAAATTAAACTCCAGGTACTATGTGACGTCTTCTAAACCCTCATCATAGAACTCCAACATTCATTATAGGTGCCTTGAAATGTGTAAATGTGGTTTTATCCAGAGTCAACACAATATTGTGTTGTTTTTATTTATTAACTTTTTATTTTGAAGTAATTTTTGACTTACAGAAAAGTTACAAAAATAGCATAGAGAGTTCCTATATACACTTTACCCAACTTCCTCTAAAAATGTTAACGTATTGTATGATATAGACTGTCAAAACCAAGAAATTAGTATTGGTATAGTGCTATAAACTATAGGATTTACTCATACTTTATCATATTTTTACTGTCATGGTGATGTTCTAGGATACAATCCAGGATCATTTAATAGTATTTAACAGTGAATTTAATGGTAACGTCTCCTTAGTCTCCTCAAATCTATCCCTTGACCTTTCTTTGTCTTTCACGACCTTGGCACTTTTGAAAAGTCCTGATCAGTTGTTTTGTAGATTATCCCTCAGTTTTGGCTCGTCTGATGTTTTCTCATCACTTCGTATTTAGGCTAGGGATTTGGGGAAGAGTGCTTCCCTGGTAGCTGAGACAGTAAAGCGTCTGCCTACAATGCGGGAGATCTGGGTTCGATCCCTGGGTCAGGAAGATCCCCTGGAGAAGGAAATGACAACCCACTCCAGTACTCTTGCCTGGAAAATCCCATGGACCAAGGAGCCTGGTAGGCTACAGTCCATGGGGTCGTAAAGAGTTGGACACGACTGAGTGACTTCACTTCAACACAAAGCTAATCCTGCCTTTCCGGTGCATCCTGTCACCAGGGCCTATGAAGTTCATATGCTGTATTACTGGTGGTTTTCACTTTGCTTACTTGGTTAACATAGTTTCTATGGGTTTTCTTCATGGGGAAGTTATTGGTTTTCCCCTTTGTGATGAATAAATATCTCGGGAAATATAGTTTGTTGTTTTAACCCCTAGAAGTAATGGATGCAGGAGTGGGATGGGAGTAAAGGTATCTGGGTTCTTCTACTAACACTTAGCTCAGTGGCACTGGGCAATTTACTCAACCATCTGGCTTTCAGTTTTCCTGTCCTCAAAATGAGAGACTGGGCTAGGTCACCTCAGTGATCCTCTTAGCTTAATGATCTAATGATTCTGTGGTTTTCAGGTTAGTGTGTGCTATAAATTGAATGTTTGTATCCCTCCAAAATTTATATGGTGAAATTCTAACCCCCAATGTGATGGCATTTTGGAGATACTTAAGTCATGAGGGTGGAGCCCTCATGCCTGGGTTTAGTGACCTTATAAATGAGGCCCCCCGGGCTTCTCTGGTAGCTCAGTGGTGAAGAATCCACCTGCCAATGCAGGAGACATAGGTTCAATCCCTGGTACCGGAAAATCCCACATGACTTGGAGCAGCTAAGCCCGGGTGCCACAACTACTGAACTCTCGTGCTGCAACTAGGGAGAAGCCCATGCAGCAACAAAGACCCAGCACAGCCAAAAACTAAATAAATTAAAAAAAATAAAAAGAGGCTTCAGAGAATTCCTTCAGCGCCTTCTGCCAAATGAAGTTATAGCAGGAAGATGACCATCTGTGAACCAACAGGCATGCCCTCACCTGACGCTGAATTTGCCAGCACCTTGATCTTGGATGTCCCAGCTTCCAGAATTGTGAGAAATAAAATTAGGCCATTTATAAGCCACCCTGTTTGTGATATTTTGTTAGAGCAACCCAAATGGACTAAGTGTGTTAAACCAGATTACTCCTAAGAAACTCTAAAGAGTTTTTATCTAGGAGTTCAAGGATTCATTTAGTCATTCAGTTAATATTTATTGAGAACCTGTAATATGTCAGGCACTGTTTTAGGTGTTAAGAATAATGTGGCAAATGAGACAAAACCCCCTGCCCTCATGGGAGCCTGCATTTTAGTTGGGAAGACCGATGATGAACAAGTATGCAATTAGGATGTAACCCAGTTTTGGAAACTGATAATGTGATGAAGAAAGATAAAGCGGGAAAGAGACTAGAGAGCTGTATATAAAAGAGATTGTCATAATAAGCTGATCAGAGAAAGTTGCTCTGAGGAGGTGACATTTGAACAGAGACATGAAAGAAGGGACAGAGAGAGCCCTGAATGTTCATGAGGTGTCTTGTTTCAGACTGCATATGCAGTCTCTGGGGCAGGACTAAGCTGATTATATAACATTTCAAAGGATGAAGTTAGATGTCATGAGATCATCGAGTCTAGTACCCTCACTGTACAGGTCCAAAGAGGCTAAGATTTGGCCAAGGTAACACAGTTAGTTAATCTGGGTAAGAATTCACCTCTCCTGAACCCCCTCTTGAAACTGTGCTGCCTTTTAAGGTCCACATATTATTGCAAAACTGGAAGTGTGGCTGTGGATTTCAGGCCATGCCAAATATTGATGGAACAATGACTGTTTTTAGCTTTCTGCAGAATATAGATGAACTCACTATGGGTGTTACAGCTGGATGTGTAAACATCACATCCACGAATGTGCTTCATGAATTCAGCCAAGGACTCTATGTCACGGGTAATGCTGCCCCCAGGGAGCCCCCAAACCTGCTAGTCCTAATCAGTGTGCTCAACTCCATAACCTGCTGGCTTTGACATCATGCAGAGACGAAAAAGAATCCCAAGGTGATAGTGTACGGTGAGATGAGATGTCAACTGTAAGTGGATCTGACCCAAAAAGATATCTTAAGGAAGCAGCTCAGAAACACTTGCATCTATGTGTCTAAGATGAAGCTTACCCGCAAAGCTGCAGAACTAAAGGTAACTGGAAGCCGTGGCAACACTACAACTACTCTATAGACTGGAACCAAAGACAGATTAGTTTTTCAGATCAGATAGAGCAGGAGTCTAAGAAACCATTCATTGATTCATCATCCAGTCAGTTATTTAGTAAACAGTATTGAGCATCTGTTATGTGCCAGCACTGTTGTTCAGTTCTGGAAATACAGAGGTGGATTAGATTCCTGTTACCAGAGAATTTATGACTATCTGGGGTAGAACTCCCTCTCATATAAAGAAATTAAATGAAGGAAAACATTAACTAGCTTCCCTGGGGGCTCAGTGGTAAAGAATCTGACTGCCAGCACAAGAGACACAGGTTCAGTCCCTGATCCCAGAAGATCTCACATGCCGTGGAGCAACTAAGCCCAGGAGCCACAACTACTGAGCCCACACACCCTGACCCTGTGCTCCACAACAGAAGAAGCCACTGCAATGAGGAGCTCACGCTCTGCAACTGGAGAAAAACCTGCATAGCAAATAAAAAAAAAGCATTAAAGGTGCTATGATTACAGTAGCACAGAACCCAGAGGATTCAAAGGAAGGCATTTCCTCCCTGCTGCCCCAAAAAACCTGAAAATATCATCGTTTTTCAGCCTTACACATAGAAAAACCATCCCCAATCATCACCACCTCTTAATGTTAAAATCAACAATAAATACCTTCATATGCTATACTAAATTGCTTCAGTCGTGTCCGAGTCTTTGTGATCCCATGGACTGTAGCCTGCCAGGTTCCTCTATCCATGGAATATCTCCAGGCAAGAATACTGGAGTGGATTGCCACACCCTTCTCCAAGGGATCTTCCCAACCCAGGGATCAAACTCACTTCCTTTATGTCTCCTGCATTGGCAGGCAGGTTCTTTACTACTAGTACCACCTGGGAAGCCCCAAATACAAATACCTTCATAAGTCAATTCAAATTAAATCCATAAATATACCCATGTTTATGAACAGTGATGGTTGCAGACTCCTGTGGATATTTAAGCCTCAAACATTTCCTGAAACACAGTTCTTTTCCAAAGCTTCTTGCCTTTCTAATATGACATCCGCGGACATCCTAACTAGAATGTGAAGGTGCTCTTCATGGCACTGACATTATTGATTTGGTTGTTAACAGTGCAGATATAAATGACTGATGATAACTCCCTGGCTGTTCCTCCTTTCTGCTGTTCAAATGGCTTTGTGTATTATACACACAGGACTTCTCAATGGATAGAAGATGTTTGAACAGAGGAGAAATTGGTCCTGAGGTGAATTAACTCTCCTGAGGTAGATTTGTTTGTGCTTCCAACGACCTGTACACTAAACCTTATGAGCCTTCGGGTAAGAATTTTAAGGAGAAAAGGGCAGTTCTGGAAAAGCTTTATGTTTTATCAGCTGCTTTTTGTACTCGTTGAGACCTGAGTGTTTTTCAGGGACTTTTTGAAGTTTGCCATTTTAACGACAGACTTCTGGAGAATTATTTGAAGCCCTCCATGTTTCTGTTTATCATTTTTTTTCTGAAACAGATATTCGATTGTATGAACACTGTTGAAAATATGTTCGCTTTTCCTCACAGGTAGATCAGAAAAGTGGACCCATAATCATTAGGTCAAGGGTTTCTCAGCTCTGAGTTAAAGTGCTGTTGAACATTGTTTTTCAGAAACAGGATCTTCTCAGTAGTGGATGGTAAAACATGCCCATTTCTTTGACCAGAGGGCAGAACTTTCCAGATTATGAACTGAAAAGGTCAACAGTCCTTGGTCTCAGTTACACAGGAGACCAGATGCTAAGGATCACCAGGCAGAATCATCCACGTCTCTGCTTTGATAGTACTTCACCAGGATATTAGCACACTTAGAATCAGTTTAGACTCGTTACACAGTTGTCATTTCCTTCCTTGAAAAACAGCAACCTGCATGTGGTAAAGGAACCTGCATTTTACAATTTTTCATGAATTGATAATAATGAGTTGTTTAGTTGCTAAGTCATGTCCAACTCTTTTGCGACCACATGGGCTGCAGCCCACCAGGCTCCCCTGTCCATGGAATTCTCCAGGCAACACTGGAGTGGGTTGCCATTCCCTTCTCCAGGGGATCTTCCTAACCCAGGAATCCAACCCACATCTTGTACGTTGAAGGCAGATTCTTTACCATGAACCACCAGGGAAGCCCATAATAATGAGTACTTCATCATCAATTTCTAGTCCAGAAATCCCTGTTCTCTTCTCTGGTCATCAGAGTACAAAAATCACACCCAGGAGGCTAGAATTGATACCTGAGAACCCAAAGCAGCAGCAGTAGTAGTTGTAGTAAGTACTACATACATCTACAGGCTTTACATACATTCACCAATCTGTTTCAGTAATCCTGTAGATAAGTAGCTACTGTTATAATTCCCAGTTTACAAATAAGACTAAAGGAAGGAAAGTAAGATAAAGTAGTTTGCTCAAGGTCACACAGCTAGTAAGCAACCAAGATTCAAACCTAGCTAGTCTAGTTGCAGAGCCTGTGATCTTAACCATATGATTAGGCTGTCGCTCAATAGTTAACCCATTAAAGCTAGTATTAATGACATTTAAACAAGTTTGAGTAATTGAATCTTAGGTTGAAATAGGCCATCAAGATCTAGCCTAATTCCTTTCTCAATACAAGAGTCTGTCTACAAGCAACATCTCTGCTAGAAAAGCCTTTGCTTTGGCTTTAAAAGGTAAAATGATGGAGACCTTCTTACTTGGCCAGGCAGCCTATTCACTTGCAAACGCCCTAATCATTAGGCTGTTATCTCTTGCATTGAGCTGAAATTGATCTCCCCATAACTTCTGCCTTTTTGTCTGTATGTGTGCTGTGGGAGCTACACTCAGTAAAATGCAGACTCTCTAGGCAAAGACAGCCCTTCAGATACCTGGAGGCATTCGTTAACCCCCCAACCCTACTATGACTGCCAAGTCTTTGTTTAAAACAGAGTACAGGTCTCAAAATCACAAACAAGTAGAAAGTAGACATTTAGTGCCAGACTCCTAAGTATGTTTTCACTTAAAATATAAAAAAAATTTTTACACAGCAAGTAGGGCAAACCTTCATCCCATGTACATACTCTCTTTGCAAACAGGACAGTGTGTTTTGCCCATGCATAGGCACCAGAGATGGCAAATGCTGACCTGTCAAATTCAATGCATTTTGCTGAGTTAGAACCTCAAGGGCTTTCCAGGGGACAGAGCTCTCTACTGTAATCATTAAAACCTGCAGAACCCTGCGTGACTCTGGGGAGAAGCCCAGCATTGTTGGCCTTGATCTACCCCCAGCCTGAGAGCTGCTTAAAACTAGGGCAGCAGAGATCACCATGGGCTTGGGATCAGCCCCAGGCCCCACCCCCTTTGGTTCTGAATGAGGCAGTGGCAGCCCTCACCACCTGCTCTCATGTCAATTCCCTCATGTGGCCACTTCATCCTGCGTTCCGACCTGCACTCAGGCATTTGCTCTCCATTCTGGCTAGTTATGAATTTCTGGGTAATTTCTGAATTATCCCTGCCCAGACCCTGACCCGGTGTATTCTTGTGTCCTGCTGACTGGTTTAACTTTTGAATAGCACAAACTCCCCAGCTGCTTTAGAACCCTCTACTTGAGCTTAAGGGCCCCTCCACGGTCATTTCTGACCTTGACTTTGCTCTCTGTACAAATCGTAACCACACTCACCCCCAAGCAGAGAATCTGCGTCAGAATCCATCAGGATTTCTAACCACATCATTATATCTGTCAACTCCATCATACCCCTGATCTCAGTTGCCTCCTTTCAGAATCCTGGCAGTGACACAGTGTAATTTCTTTTAAATCATGATGCAGTTTGATGTGCTTTTCAAAAGGTTCTGGTGATGACTTTGGAGAGAGTATGTTTTGTTTGGGAAAGGAGCTTTGACAGTGCTGGTGAATATGATAGAGTTCTTCAGAGCCTATCTCAGGGTGATCTCAGAGCAGTAGAGAATTGAGAGTCTAAAGAGATGTGTAGAAATTAGAGCCATTGGTGGAAAAGATAACAGTATGGAGACACGAGTTCCAGGGCACCAGCTGGTCCTGGGAGCTTTTATCATGTTTGGAATTGTAGGTCCCAAGCCTATCAGCAGATGAAGGGGAAGCCAGAAAAGGAACCCACTTGTGGGTTAAAGTCAGTTAAATGTAACCAATGGTACGGTAGCCATCATTTCTTTTTTTAAAAATTGTGGTTTTAAAAAAATGACATAAAGTTCACCATCATAATGAGCGATTTTAAGTCTACAGTTCAGTAGTGTTAAATATATTCACACAGTTACACAACGAATCTTCAGAACTTTTTCATGCTGCAAAACTGAAACGTTACACTCACTACACAGTTGCCCTTTCCACCTCCCCCAGCCCCTGACGACCGCCAATCTGTTTTCTGTCTCTGTGAGTTTGACTACCCTAGGTACCTCATTTAAGTGGAATCCTACAGTTTTTCCCTTCTGTGACCAGCTCCTTTGATCTGGCATAATGTCTTCAAGGTTCATCCATTGGCTGTCGTCGTTTCTTCCGTTTTTTTCAGCAGACTGGCTCTTCTTGTGGGGAGAGGGCTTTTGTCTAAGTGCAACATGCGGGGACTTCTCCAGGTGTAGTGTGCAGAGTTGTAGGACTTTTGCTGCAGAGCACAGGCTCTAGAGCACGCAGGCGCTCTGGTTGTGACATGTGGGCTTAGTTGCCCCACAGCATATGGGATCTTAGTTCCCCGACCACAGATTGAACTCACATCGCCTACACTGGAAGGCGGATTATTAACCACTGGACCACCAGGGAAGTCCCCAGCCATCATTTGTAGCACCCAGTTTTGTACAAGTGCATGACAATTCCATTCTCACCACAACTGTTTATGGCTGCTGTGGCATTTTCCACTTTACAGATCCAAAGTAAAGGCCACTGTACATGCCAGGACTGGGAAGCTGAGTCAGAAGCAGTAGGAGCATCACTTGCATAAGGATTACTGTGGCACTGTGAAGTACTCTCAGGATTTACACTTCTAAAAAAGTGAAAGGGCGCCAGGTTGGAGAGAGGGGAAAGAAGATCCACAATACGGTAGTGAAGGTGGCGGTTGCAGGGGGGAAGCCCTGAAGAAGCTGTCTCCTTGGTTTGGCCTTTCAGAGTTGTCCCCAATGAGCCATTTGGGTAGAGCCTTTGAATCCCGGCTTCAACCACCAGTTGGCCCTACACCTCCCCAGCTCCGTGAGAGGATGGAACCTTGTATGTGGCACTTCCTTGAGGGCAGTGACTGGAGCATGGTTGCAAAACTCTGAAGACAAGGTTCAGTGTAGCATGCCACAGTAACTGCTACAGATGCAGAAGGAACAAATCCTTATATTTCTGAAGGTCACATGAATGACATAAGGGGCAGAGTAGTGGGCTTTTTAAAAATATTTATTTAGCTGCACTGGGTCTCACTTGCGACACGCAGGATGTTTTAGTTGCGGCACACAGGATCTTTAGTTGTGACGTGCAACCTCTCAGTTACAGCACATGGGGTCTAGTTCCCTGACCAGGGATCAAACCCGAGCCCGCTGCATTGGGAGCATGGAGTTTCAACCACTGGACCACCTGGGAATTCCCAAGAGCAGTGTTTCAGTTCAGTTCAGTTCAGTCGCTCAGTCGTGTCCGACTCTTTGCACCCCATGAATCACAGCACGCCAGGCCTCCCTGTCCATCACCAACTCCCGGAGTTCACTCACACTCATGTCCATCGAGTCGGTGATGCCATCCAGCCATCTCATTCTTGGTCGTCCCCTTCTCCTCCCGCCCCCAATCCCTCCCAGCATCAGAGTCTTTTCCAGTGAGTCAACTCGTCGCATGAGGTGGCCAAAGTATTGGAGTTTCAGCGTTAGCATCATTCCTTCCAATGAACACCCAGGATTGATCTCCTTTAGAGTGGACTGGTTGGATCTCCTTGCAGTCCAAGGGACTCTCAAGAGTCTTCTCTAGCACCACAGTTCAAAAGCATCAATTCTTCGGTGATCAGCTTTCTTCACAGTCCAACTCTCACATCCATACATGACCACGGGAAAAACCATAGCCTTGACTAGACAGACCTTGGTTGGCAAAGTAATGTCTCTGCTTTTTAATATGCTATCTAGGTTGGTCATAACTTTCCTTCCAAGGAGTAAGCATCTTTTAATTTCATGGCTGCGATCAGCATCCGTAGTGATTTTGGAGCCCCCAAAAATAAAGTCTGACACTGTTTCCACTGTTTCCCCATCTATTTCCCATGAAGTGATGGGACCAGATGCCATGATCTTTGTTTTCTGAATGTTGAGCTTCAAGCCAACCTTTTCACTCTCCTCTTTTACTTTCACCAAGAGGGTTTTTAGTTCCTCTTCACTTTCTGCCATAAGGGTGGTGTCATCTGCATATCTGATGTTATTGATATTTCGCCTGGCAATCTTGATTCCAGCTTGTGCTTCTTCCAGCCCAGTGTTCCTCATGATGTACTCTGCATATAAGTTAAATAAGCAGGGTGACAATATACAACCTTGTCATACTCCTTTTCCTATTTGGAACCAGTCTGTTGTTCCATGTCCAGTTCTGACTGTTGCTTCCTGACCTGCATACAGGTTTCTCAAGAGGCAGGTCAGGTGGTCTGGTATGCCCATCTCTTTCAGAATTTTCCACAGTTTATTGTGATCCAGTCAAAGGCTTTGGCATAGTCAATGAAGCAGAAATAGATGTTTTTCTGGAACTCTCTTGCTTTCTCCATGATCCAGCGGATGTTGGCAATTTGATCTCTGGTTCCTCTGCCTTTTCTAAAACCAGCTTGAACATCTGGAAGTTCATGGTTCACATATTGCTGAAACCTGGGTTGGAGAATTTTGAGCATGACTTTACTAGTGTGTGAGATGAGTGCATTTGTGCGGTAGTTTGAGCATTCTTTGGCCTTGCCTTTCTTTGGGATTGGAATGAAGACTGACCTTTTCCAGTCCTGTGGCCTATCTGACTTCAAAACCCATGCTCTTTCTACTACCATAAATATTCTCTTCAAAAGAGGTCTGGTGTCCACACTGAATAAACTTGGAATCTACTTGTGGTTAAGATGGAATCAGAGTCCAGAAACTGTGTCCCTCATTGCATCTTCCACTAGTTACCTGTTCCTTACAATTCTCAGTGACACCAACCTCTTCTCCTGCTTCTTGTCCTGAGGAGGGAAGCTCTATCGCGGTCTTTACTGTCTCACTAAGTTCCATGCCCGAGGCCTCTCCTTCCTGCATCTGATTAGTCTGCTGCTATCAGATTACTCTTCCAAGAACATGACTTTTCCCAATTTCATTGAGCCAGGCTCCTACTCTGTGCCAGCAGTGCCTTGGGAGTCGGATGGTCACAGCTACAGCACAGTCTCTGCTCACAACCTTTCCTAGTCTTCAGAGGGAGACCACAGGATCATCACCACTGGTGTCACACTCACACTCATATACAATGAGGGTATCTGCCGAGTGGGGCTGTTAGGCAGACGCTGCGCTAAAGGCTTAATATGCATTATCTTGATTCATCTTAACAATCGCTTTTTAAGGTACCTCTCAAGAGTACTCATTTTTAGATACACATACTGAGATTTTGAGAGGTTAAGTGCCTTTCTCAGTGGCCCTCAGCTGGGAAGTGGCATAGTCAAAACAAGCATGCCAACTCCAGAGCCTGAGCTCGCAATCGTCATGCGTCAAAAATTTGAGTCAACCACTCAGGATTGCGTCCAGATCCCTTCATTTTCAGGGCCCTTCCAATCTCCCTCTGTGCCAGAGCCAACCACCTGCTCTCCCCTTCAGAGGTAAGACTCCCAACCTTGACACCTGCTGCTTCTGGGCACTTTCTCCTGCTCTTTGCTCAGTGCTGGAAGGATGCCCTCAATCCACATGTGATTACAGACCTTACGGTAGAAACAGGTAGAGATTTGTAAAACATTACAAACTTTACCATAGAAACCATGGCCCTAGCCTTCCAACACACACTCCTCAGTTTTGCATGCCTCTTTCTCCAGTTGGCCTAAAGTTCCTTAAGAACTGTGTTTTTTTTTTGATTAAAATAATTCATAATTCTTTTTTTCCCTGGTTGCCAATTTCTTGAATTTTACTATGAAAAAATAATGATATATAGCTTCAAAAGTAAATCTAAGCACGTAGATTCTTGGAGATAGTTACAGAACCTTATAATGTATATTCGTAGTATCTAATCCTGTGAAAATTCTGTCATATTCCTGAGAGCTACCCAGACCTCAACATGTTCTTAAACTAAACTTCTCATTTTGAGATCATTGTAGATTCCCAGGGTGTTATAAGAAATAACACAGAGAGATTCCATGTACCTTTTACCCAGTTTCTCCCAATGGTCCACCTGATAAAACTCTAGTTCAAGGCCACAACCAGGATGTTGACATCAATACAATCACTATACAGAACATTTCCACCATGAGAAGAATTCCTCCTTTTGTCCTTGTATAGCAGCACTCGCTTGCCCATTTCTGTTCTCCATTTCAGTAATTTTGCATTTCAAAAATGTCATGTAAATGGAATCATGCTGAATGTCACCTTTTGGGATTGACTCCAAAATTACATTTTCACTCAATGTAATTCCCTAGAGATTCCTCCAAGTTGTCACACTGTGAAAGTGAAAGTCGCTCAGTCGTGTCCGACTCTTTGCCACCCCATGGGCTTAGTCCATGGAATTCTCCAGGCCAGAATACTGGAGTGGGCAGCCTTTTCCTTCTCCAGGGGATCTTCCCAACCCAGGGATCGAAACCAGGTTTCCCACATTGCAGGCAGATTCTTTACCAGCTGAGCCACACTGTAGCAATAGTTAATTCCTTTGTATTGCTGAGTAGTATTCTATAATTTGGATGTGCCCTGGTTTGTTTAACCATTCACCTCTTGGAGGACATCTGGGATATTTTTAGTTTTGGAGTATTATGAATAAAATTAACATTCACATACAGATTTTATGTGAACATAAGTGGCTTTTCAAAGTGGCTGTACTATTTTACATTCAACCAGCAATGTATGAATTGATCAAGTCTCTCTGCATCCATGCCAACATTTGGTTTTGCCACTATTTTAGCCATCCTGATATATATAGGAATACCTCATTGCAGTTTTAATTTAATCTTCCTAGTGGCTAATGATATTGAATAACTTTTCATGGACTTATTTGCCCTTATTCTATATGCCCTCTTCAGCAAAATGTCTGTACATGTCTTATTTAATCTGAGTGGTTTTTCTTTTACAGTTGAGTTTTGAGAGTTGCGTATATGTTAGATAATAGTCCTTTATCACGTACATGGTCTGCAATTATATTCTCCTTCTTTTTCTCATCCTGTTAAAAATGGGTCTTTCGTGGAGAGAAAGTTTTGAGTTTCAGTGAGGGTGAATTCATCAAGTTTTCCTTTCATGGCTCATGCTTTTGGTGTCACATCTGAGAACTCTTTGCTGAGACCTAGATCCCAAAGATGTTCCCCTGTTTTATATGCTTTATAAGTTTTACATTTTGCATTTAAGTCTAATGTATTTTAGTTAATTTTTATAAAAATACTAAGTATAGTCTTAGGCTCATTTTTGGCATAGGGATGTCCAGTTGCTCTAGCAGGATTTGTTGAAAAGGCTGACTTGAGTTTTCAGGTGAGGTCAAACTTGTCTCTCATTGACTTCAGAGCAAGCCTCTTTCCATGCCTTCTGGACAGCACAACCTGAAAGTCCCACTGACACCTCAGATTTAGCACATGCCAAACACAGCTCATCATTGTTCTCCTCACCTCCTTAGCCATCCTGAACATTTTCCTCTTCCTGATTCACTATTCTAGTTAACACTACCCTTCACCCAATGGCCCAAGCCATAAACTCAGTAGCTCAAGTCATCATCCTAGAATCCACCCTTACCTGACCAACTAAATTTTGTCAACTCTGTGCACACACCATCTTTCAAATTCATTCCTTTTTTTAAATCTCCCCTGTCTCCAGTACTTTTTGCCTCAAACACTGCACAGCCTACTAATTTTTCTCCCTAATTTTATTCTTGCTTTCTAGTCCATTCTCCACAATGCAGCTATAACAATCCTCCTAAAATGCAGATCAGATTATGTAACTCTCCTTGTTGTAAAGTCTTTCTCTTGTTTCCTGCCACCTGAAGGCAAAAGTTTCATAAACCTTTTCACCAAACTCTATTAAATCTCCAAGCTTCTTCTACAGTGCCTAACACAGTGCATGACTTACCATAGTGTTAGATTGACTTACGGAGTCTTAAATTTTGGATGAAGTCAACTTCCCATTGTCAACATCATAGGTTCCCTTTTTAATAATGTTCACACCTGCTTTCTCTAAGTTTCCATGTTTAGTGGGAGCAAAGAGTGTCCCAACACCCTGTGTCTTAGGGTTACAGCATCACAGAATTGAGGTGCGGGCTGCAGTGCAGGAACTTTATTTAGGATATGATTCTAAGAAGCAGGAATAAAAGAGCCAGAAAAATAACAACAGAGAAAAATAAACCCATTCTCTGGGACTCATGAGAAGTGTACAGAATAAAATACATCTGCATGTAAGTATCTGGAACCTGAAATGCAGAGAGCCAGAGCACATGTCTACCTGCTGTTATCCCCAGTGGGCTGAGGGCTGCTGCCAAAGTGTTAATTCTCCTGTGACTATGCTTGCCCACCCAGGAGCAAGCACCCACAGCACTGGGAAAAATACCCTGGGGCAGAAAAACAGGAAGACTCCGAGCTCAATTTGGGGGTGGGATGCTAGCTACACAAGATGAGGTTGAGTTTGCATTAAACTCTCCGTTGTTGATTACAGTGGCATCAGTAGTGGGGTCACATGATACAGTGTAAGCTCTTGTGTTTGCTACAAACCCCAAAGAGGAATCAGCAATGTCAGTCTTCCTTCTAAGCATCAATAGAAGCCTTTAAAAATATATATTATGTACACGAAAATAATACAAGAATTCAAAGCAAGGTGTCATAGGAGTGGATGAAGAATAAGTACAATAAGTGCTCGAAGAGCTTACTAGACAGTTTAAAATATTTATATTAAATCAGCCATCAAGTGTGAATAATTCTGATATGCCAGAGCATTTGTATTCTTAACTCATGGGATGATTGGGAGGATCAAAAGAAATAATCATTAAAAAGCACTTTGTGCAGTGCCTGGGATAAAGCAAGCAGTACATGTTAATGTTTATACAATTATTATTGTTGATTGTCAGAATTCATCAGACCCACATCAGTGAATAGTAGTAAGTGGTCTGTCAGCAGGAACATGGAAACATTCTCAGTACGTACAACTCAATGTTGCAGGGACAGTCATTTAAACAGGTTCTAAGATTCATCTTCTGGGGGACAGAAAATGCTAGGTTCTCCAGAAGTGTTGAATCTTCCCTCGGACGTGTAGTTTAATTTTCCAAAATTAAATTGCATAATCTCTAAAATGAAAATGAAATTGTACTGTTCTTCATGAAAGGCCTGGGAAAATCTAAAGCACTGTACAATGTCAATGAAAAAAAATGGTTATTTTTCCACAGGGCATCATTCAAAGTAAAGAATCAAGGTCAGTCACAAACTTCTCAACTGTAAGGGAGGCAAGGAGCAAATTTTTCCCCCAGTTATTTTATGACCGCCAGGTTGAACTCATACTTATCCAATGAGCCCCCAAATGGAATGCCATTCTGCACCAACTAGACTGATGATAGTGATTCAGGGAGTAAATGATAAGATTCCATCCTCTAAAGTGCTTTTAGAATTGGATTCTAGTAAGTTTCACTTTGCTATTGGCCAATCACAAAAGAGACTACAATAGAGAAAAGTGAAGACATCATGCTGAAGAGAGGGTGCTGCACAGAAAAGAAAGAAAGACCCCCTAATTTAGAAAGGTAGATGGCAAAAGAGGCAGTTATGCTGTAACAGAAGGGAAACATTAAGTAAAGCAGTAACAGAGGAGAAAAATGGCTTAGAATAGAAGATAAAGCAACCATGAAAGATAGGAATAGACTATAGTGTTAAAAAGAATACAAAAGTACACCGAAGGGGAAATGCAGTGATTATGACACAGATTAAAGGCAAACATTTACAATGAAGGTGGAAAGCTTCTAAGAGGAAGGAGTGGGCGGTAAACAGAGTTGCATCACCTTTACCAAGACAAAGACCCAAATTTTCCATCCTTTCACGTCTACTAGCTCCCTTCTACTTTCCACAACTCCTACCCACCCCCCAACCTTTTTGGTTTTTTGCGGTGGTGGGGAAACCTTAAGAACAACGGAATGGCCTTTTGCCCAGCAGTGTCCTCCTAATCCGCTTCCAGTAAGTTCTTCGGTGGTTCAAAGCCACATTCCAGGGTCTCAGAGACACCATTATTCTCTCTCAGATCGTTGTGTTCCTGTGCCTGCAGTTTGGTTACCAGTGGTGCATAGCCTGAGAAACCCAGGACCCGTGCCAGCTCTCTAAGTAATATGATTATCATCTAAAGAAACCCAAGGAGCCCATGACTTGGTCCTTTGGCAATTAAAATCATATTCAGACAGCCTTTTGGTCACAGGCATTTGGGGGAAGAAAGAGAGTCACTTCCAGGAATCTTTCTTTGTTCAATCCCTGGCTTAGAGTTGTCTGCTTCTTTCAGCGGTGTGCCTGCCAGTAACTAGTGACTGGAAAAGAGTTTAAAACGTCAATGGTTGGGCAACTGCGCGATAATAGCAACTCCCTGTGCAGCCGGGCAACTTTTCTGTTGTGAGGCTTATTTGTTTTCCTGGACTCTCCCGATCTGAGAGAAAATGGACACAAGTTTTTCTTTAATTGATTCAGACAATCAAGTCATATGGGTGGTCTCATTCACCCCTCAGTGTCACTGCCATCTCCAGCACCACAGAAGAGCTGACCAAGATAACAACCCCCCCAGCCAAGAGGTGAGGCATATTTTGACGTTGTGGTAGACTGCTGATGCAAATGATGTTAGAACGTGTAAGGAACCTCCACTACGAAAAACAGTATACCGGTTCCTCAAAAAATTAAAAGTAGAACTACCATCCAGCAGTTCCGCTTCTGGGAATTTACGCAAAGAAAACAAAAACACCTATTCAAAAAGACACTTCAATGTTTATTGTAGCATTATTCATGGTAGCCAAGATACGGAAGCAACCTAAGTGTCCATCTATAGACGAGTGGTTAAAGATGTGGTATATACACACAATGAAATATTACTCAGGCACAAGGGAAAAAGAAATCTTGCCATTTGAGACAACATGGATATGGTTCTAGAGGGTATCAGGCTAAGAAACACAAGTCAGAGGAAGACAACTGTCATATGATCTCACTTATATTTGGAATCTAAAAAACTGAAAGCAATGCAAATAAGATGTAAACAGACTCATAGGTGCCAAGAAGAAATGAGTATTTGTCAGAGGTTAAAGAGGTGTCAGGTTAGGTAAAATAAGTAAAGGGTATTAAGAGGTACAAACCTCCAGTTATAAAATAAATAAGTCACAGGAGTGTAATCTATAGCCTAAAGGAATGTGCTCAGTAATATTGTAATAATTTTATATGGGGACAGATTGTTTCTAGATGTATCACGATGATCATTTCATAATGTATGTGTGAAATCACTATGTAGTACACCTGAAATTAACATAATACTTTGTCAACTACATTTCAAGAAAAAAAAAATACCTCTCTTGAACAGAGCCTTTATTTTAATAGGGAACCCACAATACAGATCTCTTAAATGAATTTTGTTAAGGCATAAAGGGTACCTAGTTGGTCAGTCTGTCAACAACTAGCACCCTTTTGTTCTTTTTTTTATTGAATTCTATTTGGCATACAACATTAAGTTGAAAGTACACAGCATATTGCTTGGATTCATTTATGTTGCAATGTGATTACCATAGTAGTGCTAGCTAATACCTCTATAATATCATGTAACTATTATTTCTTCTGAGTTTGAGAACTATTAAAACCCAGTCTTTTAGCAAGTTGATTGTTTATAATACAGTTTTGTTGTCTGTAATCACTTTCCTAGTAGGTAGTAGACCTCCAGGACTTATTTGCAAGGATATACCATTAAACATTCCCCCTGGAGGAGGAAATGGCAACCCACCCCAGTATTCTTGCCTGGGAAATCCCATGGACAGAGGAGCCTGGCAGGCTACAGTCCATGGGGTCACAAAGAGTCAGACATGACTGAGCAACTAACACCAACACCCTTAAACAACATCCCTCCAATTCCTCCACCTTTTTGTGGAATACTATTCAGCGATGAGGAAGAAGGAAATTCTGCCATTTGCAACACCATGGATGGACCTTGAGAATAGTATGCTAAAAGTGATATGAGTCAGACAGAGAAAGACAGTGCTTTATGATCTGACTTGTGTGTGGAATGTAAAATAACTGAAAACTAACATCCTTTTAAATGACCAAATCCCAAGTGGTCAGCAGCTTAGTTAAAATGTCCAGATACCTTTTCCTAACAGAAACTCCTTTGAAGCTCAGGCTCCCACTAATGATCCCCAGCAGCTCTGGTCAATGCTGCTTTTCACAAATGAAACTTTTCAAGCATTTCAAGTGGAAAAATGTGGCTTTCCATTTTCAAACAGATCTTTCTATTTAAAAAAAAAAGGGGGGGACTGAAATAGGCATACTTCACAGTCTTACATGCACACACATGATTGAAATATTCTTAGACCTGAAAGATTGGTTCAAATCAAGTATTATACTCATGAATATGTTCTCTTTTCCTAATAGCAGCAGCAAAGAATGGAAAATAGGAACAGTAGGGTGCTGGTTAGGAGTCCACTCTAGTTTGCTTAATGCCTCATGATAGGAAACAGAAGCTAATGTATACTGACCCACTTGTGGCAGCTATGACCTAGTAGTCTATAGCCATTATTTCTCCATGATGAGACTGGAGAAAATCTTTCAAGAATAGATGCAGTAGTTGATAAAATCATTACACTATGGAGGGTATCATTCTGCCC